>NC_085095.1:8171185-8362309 GCF_963422355.1 Corticium candelabrum
CTTGACTGTTCGCTGTCACGTTGAACTGGGCTTTCCACAATGTCAGTTTAAAGATCGACGTTTATTGTTTGGATCTGTTCCGTTGTCTCTTACTACGACTCGTACAACATTGATAGAAAACACAGGAGATTGCCATGCATTTTTCAAAGTCTCAAACACGAGTCCTTACCCAGGGATGAATATTACTCCAGTTACTGGTTGTATCCCTGTGGGTGGATCTGTCCAGCTTCATGTTCAACTGGACCCACGAGTAGCCGGAAAGTTTGACACGTGGATCAATGTCAGTCTTCGTAAGGCAAAGCAGATATCATTACGAGTAGCCGGATCAGTAGAGATGCCATCTGTTGCAGTGAAGTTGGATATGTTTCGGTTTGGTGGTGTTTATTGTGGTTCTGTAGCTCGGCAGAAGTTCCAGCTTGTGAATTGTAGTGCAGTGAGAGCTCGGGTGATGTTTGATCTTTCACAGTTTAGAGATTTTGGAGTGCAATTGCCACGACGAGATGTTCAACTAGATGGAAATTATATCGATTCTAAGGAAAATTTGTATGTGTGCAACCTCAGTGCTAGTGAAACAGCAAAATGTGAACTCATATTTCTTCCCAAGCAAGTTGCTGCTTATGACTTTATCCTTCCTGTGACTGTCAACGGCATGGAACCTCCACCAGCTCCACATTCACCGTGGCCTCCTTCTCCGACTCAATCACGTCAGGGAATCCTAAGAGACATTGGACAAGAAGAAGAAGAGAGGACAAGTGATAGGCAAACAGAGCCAACGCCAAAGAGGCGAGTCATTGGAACTGCTTTGAGTCCTCCATTGACTATTGACAAAACAAGATTAGAAATCAGTCTTCCTTCTGGGTATCTTGACATGCATGTTGCAAATGTGCCAATGGAGGTAGGTGTCATCTCTTGTTTGATGCTACTAACTTGATGTTAAAGATTGTATTTTAGAACTTTGAGCTAACGAATGTTAGTCAAAAGACAGTCAACTGGTGGTTTGATTTGAGTCAAGGAGGTGAGGCTGTTGAGAAAAGCATATTTCAATTTATACAGAGAAACAACATGAGTCCTCTCCCTATGTTGGATGGAAATCATCCAGAACGAGTAGGAAGAGCTCTAGAACCTGGAGAGTCTTTGACAGTTGCAGTCACATTCTGCCCACGTAATTATACTACTTAGTCTGAATTAAACGGCATATTTTCTGATGTGTGTTTACTTATGTCTAGCCATGCCGGGACAGTTCAAAGCAACCATTCCTTTGCTATTGCATGGTGACTCACTTTGTCCATACAGAGTAATTGAGCTTCGTGGATCATTGTTGTCATCTCGTCTGTTGTTTGATCCGCCAAGCCTTTCTTTGATGCCCGTCCCACTTGGTGTTAGAATAGCAACAGAACTAGCAATTCAGGCCACAGGCTTTCCAAAGTAAGCTCATGATATCAGTGAGATTTAGTGATGATGTACTGTTTAGCTTGAGATGTTTATGAGAAACTCAATTTTGCAGTTTGGCAGGAATATGCAACACATTGCATTTACACCATTACGGATATAGAATTACATGTTAATTTACTGTACACTTGCAGTCTGCAAATTGCTAATACTGCAGATTTGAGACGTAATTACTACATACATTTCTGGTTATAGAGCCAATAGATATTTCACACACACACGGATTCTTTTAGGTTACATTCTATACTTACTTTATGTTAATTGTGTATGAATCATTTACTTGATGTATATTTATCATGCACCTAGACTCATAATTCAATCTTTTTGCAAACAATGATTATAAGAAGGATGCGTCTACACTGATGGAATAATACTAGTTTGTATGCATCTTTGTTTTTAGTGTTTATTCTATAAATGATTGTTCCTGCTGTAAGTAACTGTGAATTGTTTTATTTAGTGGGACTGAACTGATGGTTTCTCCTCCTGATTTAAGTGATATGACTGATGATAAGCAGGCTATTGAGCTGCGAGTTACTTTCATGAATGGCAGTACCATTGAGCCTTGCAGTGATAAATCTCCGTATGAACTGCAATGTCTAGTGGAGTTCTCGTCACGAGAACCAATAGCATATGCTGGAAATGTAACTTTCAGTGACAACAGAGGCAACATGTATGAACCATCACACTTACTCTATTTATATCACTTGTGTATAGTAAATCTGTTTATTAGATACATTCTTCCAATCTCAGTTTCTGCAGATAACTGCATTCTTACTGTTTACTCGTATCTTGCTGCTAATCGCCATCAGTGCCAACTAATACGGCAGCCACCATCTCCAAATCAACAAGCTGATGGTGAGTCTGACACTCGATATGCCACTGCAAACGATACAGGTCTACGCTTTCACTGCCCAACTGGTGAAGTTGTATTACGACCTCTTTCAATGTCTGAAGTTGGCAGCATCACTCGAGCTTCCACTGTTGCATCTGCATCTCAGTTTGCTGCTGAAAGCAGTTCTGTATCAGCAAGAGAGGGGTTTACATATACATCCATAGCTAGCAGTACATCTTCAGCTGAGCTGACAGTTGGTACACCGCGTGAAGGAGCAAGGAACTTGCCTGGTGGGCCGGCTGGAAATGCAGTTATTAGCGATGTTGAAATTGCAGCCGACCATAGAAAGATGGACTCATTTGTGTCTATGGACTTTTCTGAAGAGCGTCAGTTTCTGATTGATGTTCGCGCTGGTGTGGAGCGTTGGTTTAGTTCTAATGGATGGCCTGGGCATTATCGTCCTGTTGATCTTCCTAGTTCACTTCGTGCTTCATTGACAAGTGATGGAGGCCACCAACCTTCAAAGGGTGATGAGGCTTTTAAAGCTGGAAGGTGGAAGACAGGAGGCAGGTATGAGAGACTGGCACAGTAAGTGGATAGATGTTTGGGTTGATAGGACTGCGAAGAGATGAACACACAAATGGGTGGATGACAGGCAAACGAAGCTATACAGACAGATGCACAAACTGACAACTGACACACAGATAGTTGAAGGTTAGCAGGTGAAGTGGCTAAATTAATTAATTAACAGAAAAGGCAACATAGTTATCCACCACTTGTGATATTAATTTATAAATTCTTACATGTTTGCCTTGTGTTGTCATGCTAGCAAGAGATCAGCAAATACTATGTTTGACTGTGTGGCTTACCTCTGTGGCACTGCAATTCCTGGAATTCCAATTAACTCACCATTGCCATCAGATCCAAGTGAAAGGGCCAAACATGCTCACTGGCTGTACACCACTCTTCTTGCTTTTCTCAAGTCAGTCAGTTTAGTACATAATTGTACTAAATTGCAATGTTATTGTATTTGTGTTGTGCTCATAGGTCACAAGGTGCTCAACTGTCTTCCATAGAACCAGAAACATTGCTTGCTTTTGACGACTTTCGATGTTGGCATCTAATCCAGTTGCAGCTCAGTGGACGTCGTGAACCTCGTGACATTCTACAAGAAGAGGAAGAAGACAAATACATACGGTCTCAGTTTGATCACATCTCAACTCATGCATGGATGACTTTATTGCTGCAAACACTGAAGGTATTATTATCTTGATGGAACGTTAAATGCACCATCAATTTGTTTGTTTTAGGTTTTTGTGTTAGCTAGTGTAGCAGCTCGTCCTGCCACTTTGCCATCTGTGAGCACTGTGTCTGTTGACATAGATCTCAATCCTTTGCGGAGCAATATTTATGGCACAGCTGAACGTGTTCTGTTGGAATGGCTCAACAGATTGTATCAAGAGCAGAAGAATCAGTTGTTTAGTCATTTACCAGAGGGTTGGCGTTGTGCGTGTTGGTCTTGTATTTGTTGTTCATGCAAGAGTATTGATTTGTCTAGGTGAAAGACCGACAGCTCGTTGGATTGTGAACTTTGATGTTGATTTTATTGATGGTTTGGTCATTGGCACATGTCTTTCTGCATATGCTCCTTTTCTGGTTAGTTCTGATTGAATGTTTGCTTTGTTTAGTTGCATATCTGTTTGATTATGTAGTATCTGTTTTTGCCTGTCTGTTGTGTGTTTTTGTGCATGCCTGGTTGTCTTCCTGCCTGTCTGTCTGTGTGTCTGTTTGTTTGTCTACCCATTTGAGAGACGGGAGGATACACTGAAGGGTAGGCAAGTGATGAGCAGACATGCAGATTGTGATGTCTGAATTAAGAGACTTGTCATTGTGTCTATAATCCTTTAGATTGGAAGTCACTTAAGACTGATGTATCCTCGACCAGTAACATCAGAGGAATGCCTCCACAATGTCTTGCTGGTTCTTGAAGCTCTTCGAGCTCTTGACTTTGAGTATGACATCCAAGTAAGTTCAGTGGATCAAATGGATCCTGCTATGATTGATTGCCAATTGGTTGCTGGTTTTTACATCAGGCTGATGATTTTCGTGTGCCAAATCCCATCTTAATTCTTCTGTTCTGTTGCTTTTTATACAATTATCTACCATCGTATCTACCCAAATCAACTATCAATTTTGAAACCGGTTTGAACTCTGTTGTTCAACATCAAGTCAAGCTGAGAAACCCAATGAAGAAATTGATGCATTACAATGTGAAGATTCTTGGCCCAGGAGCTTCAAGTTTTAGGCTACCTAATGGCAATTCAATTCAGGTTAGTAGTCCAGATGCTGCTGATGGTATACATCTTGGTGTTGATTGCTTGAATTTTTATTTTCATTTCTTTATTTTCTATAACGATGAGAATCAGGTGGAGCAAATGTTGCTGTTGTGTGTTAGCATTTGAATCTGTTTTTGCAACTAACTGACCAGATGAAAGTTGATGAAATAGTTTACTGGCTAAGGCTATAGGTCACTAACATACTTTAACTGTAATATGTCTGATAGTAATTTAATAATAACATAACTATTCTATTAGAGAGGTAAGGTCTAATTGAGAGATGCTTTTGTGTAGGTTCCTTCTCAGAAGAGCATTTTTGTTCCTGTTGAATACATTAGTCTCAGTCTTACCAACATGAAGGCAAGCCTGCTCTTCACCAGTCGTCGAGGAAGTGGAGCTCATGGCAGGACTTTGGTTTTCAACATGTCTGCTTCAATCAGCAAAGTGGAACCAATGGTACGTATATGCAAGCAAGTGAAAATTGGGGATATGTTGGCATTGTTTTTGGTATCATTGGTGGTTGTGTTGTGTCCAAGAACATGTTGCTACTTGCAGTTTATTCCTGCAGTTTTATTTATTTGTGTTTTCAGTTGAGTAGGTGTAATGTATTCACAGAGTGTTTATAGACACAAAACTTGGTCTAATTGGTGTTCTATTGTGTCTGTTTATGCAGGTCTCTATTAGTTGCCAGTCTGTTTTATATGAGAAATGTTGGGTCGATGTTGAAGTGGCCAATCCATTTCCAGTTCCTGGAGACTTTTCTGTTATTCTAGTTGAAGATAAGAAAACTGTTCAAGATTTATATAATGAAAGGCAAATGAAATCTTCAACAGTTGCAACTTCAATGTCAACTGCATCTTATAAACAAGAGCTCTGCTCTGCTTTCTTTTGTTCTCACCAAAACATTTACCTTGAAGCTCAAAGCACTGGGAGACTACATGTCGTCTTTTTGCCTGTCCATCTTACCAAGCGTCATTGCTCTCTCTTGTTTTCATGCAGCTCTGTTGGGGAGTTTGTGTATTCTATCAATGGTGATGTTACTCTTCCTCGCCCTGCCCAATTGCCGGCAGGTCCTTCATCAAGTCGATCTGTTCGAATCAGCAGTGCTGCATTATATAGTCGATCTCGAGCAGGCATTTACACTGACAGTAAGTCTGTCAGTGTGTGGCGTTGTCAAACACAAGACAAGATTCAAGAAGAAGTTGTTATTCCTTTAGTCAATTCAGCAAAGGATAAAGCTTTATTTCATGTCACACAGCTGGGAATGTCTACTAAAGAAGTAGAACGACGGAAGCTGACAGGAACAATGGCAGTTGCTGCAATTACAAAGTCATTATCAGCAATGATGTTTGATACAGAAGTGAAAGAACTACCAGACAAACCATTGCAAACAACAGTCTTTCATGTAACTTCAAGCTCAAAATATTTTCATGTTCCTGACAGGCTTACTGTTTCTGCTCCAACTGATGAGTCAAGTAGAATGACTGGACAGTCTAAGGCGTCTACATGTTTGCAAATTCAATTTAGCGCAAAAGTTCCAGGCCACTATCCTTGCCAAATTGTTCTTTGGTCACCTCATGATGTCCGCGTGTTTCATATTGAGTGCATTGTTAGTCAGGGAGGCATTCAGGCAGAATTGGAGTTTACTACATCAGCACTTCTGCATGTTTCTCAAAACATACCTGTTGTAAGATGTTGATCTCATGTCTCCACTTGTCTTGTTTATTTACCAGAAGTTGTTATTTGTTTGCAGACTAATGGCACTTCGTATGATTGGCAGCTTGAAGCTCATTTGACAAGTGGTATTGGATTTTCTGGGCCTCCGACACTGTTGGTGAAGGCATTAACTACCAGTTATTATTCACTGCAGTTTAGGCCATTGGTAGAAGGAGAAGTTGAGGTAACCACTTCATGATTGGTTGTGTGTGTGTGTGTGTGTGTGTGTGTGTGTGTGTGTGTGTGTGTGTGTGTGTGTGTGTGTGCACATGTGCATTAAAACATCACACAACTCACAGTTTACACTGCTTGCTGTGTGGGTTGACTTTACTCTATTGTATTTGCTAGTTAATTAATTAAAGTGTTTGAAATCTTGTTAGAAAAGTTGGCTGTTTGATAATTTTGAAACTATTACATGTATTTATGTAGTAAACAGATGGCATCAATTGCTAACTCTTTTGTGTGGCTTTCTGCTTTTAGGGCTTGCTAGTTTTGAAAAACACAGTAGATGAATGTGACTATGGATACTACAGGTTGTGTGGCATTGCCAAGGCACCAGCTGCACTCGACAATATCACCATTAACTGTCCAGCAAGGAAACTGTATGATTTATGATCAGATGTCGTGGTCATTTCTAATTTTTGCTTTTTTGCAGAATTGTGCAAACTTTGAAAGTTCCAAATTTGACAAACCAAGACCTGAACTTAAAGGTGTGTGACGTGTCAAGTTTAGCATGTTTCTTAATAACCAAACACTTACAAGGTTTTTTAGTACAGTAGAACCCTGGAATTACGACCACCTTCAGGACTATGGTTTGTTGATCCTATTTCTGAGGTGGTCTTTGTTTGGAATCTGTGTGGGGTGTATAGGCCACACCCACATCACTAGAACACGGATATTGTGTGTAGCACACGTCTGTTATTCACATGGGACATCATGAAGTACATCATTAATTAACAAGCTTTTATGATGCAATGTCCATATCACTAGGAATGACTAGAGTAAGGCGGGGTTCTACTGTATATAGAAGTCGCGAGACGTCACGTGCAAAACCAGGTCTTCTCTTTTGTCACGTCTTTCTGATGCCAAACTTTGTAGCGAGTTGCTGCTGACTTTTTTGTCACTCTCATCGACTAGTCTCCTTTTCTCTTCAAGCAACTGTTCTTTCCTCTTCTTCACGGATTTTGCAGAGCTTGACGGCGCTGTTTTCTTACGTTTTATCCGGGAATAGCGATGAGGTGCGCATGTGCTTGACCGTAATTGTGAGAGCTAAGAATGGCCATAGGGACCATAAAAGTTGGTCGCAATTCTGAATTCTGAGTTATTCGTATTTCTGAGAACACAGTATATTACAGAGATCCTCGAAAAGCTTCGGACTGGAGGAAAGTGGTTGTATTTCATGGGTGGTCCTAGTTTCGGGGTCGTCGCAAGACAGGGTTCTACTGTAATATCAATTTAATCTTTATTTGTTAAATTATATGATAATCAGGTGTGTGTGTGTGTGATCAACCAGGCGCAACTAATTAAAGTAGCTAAGGAACAGGGTAAAATTAGCAGCAGGTTTGCTAACATTTTATAATAAAGATACTGGGTTTAATACCTGTGGAAATAGTGTACACAAATACCTCAGAGTCTTGTTATGTCATCTTGAGGTGTGTAATAGGTAAGACATGTTTCATGACATTTATAACTTCACACAGTACCTCTTGTGGTTACAAGGTTCAATAGTCAGGGCTGGTACACTTTTGTCTGGAAAAATACATAGGTGGCTTGTGGGTGCAATGACCACACCTACTTTTTGTAAACCACATCTAGCAGACCTACATGATCACAGTTAAATCAATAAAATCTACACAATGATGTTGATGACATAAACAAGGTGTCATCTAAATATATCAAATAACATCAGTTTATCAAAGTTTGTCACAACAAAGTGATACCTAGCACATCTATTTTTGATCATATTTTAGGGGAACATCTATGCATATCACACACAAAGTGCTATCTTCTTGAGGTGTAGTGCCCAGGTGCTGTTGTTGTTTTTAGCATCTGGGGTTAACATTGCGGGTTTGGAGCATCTGGCAAGAATTTGTCTTGAATAGTGTACGCCACATGGTGTACTATGAATATATGCGTTTTCCTCTTTCTTACCTAATATGTATTTATGTATTGACCTGAACTTCTGGATGCGGTCAAGAGGTTTCTCTATCTAGTAGGAACATCTTGATCTATTTTTGGTGCTAGGGTATGTAACTCTGGGTATATGGGGCTTAATTGCTGTGGTTTTATCTTGATGACTCATGTGATGATCAAGATCTAGCTATTTATGTTCTATGGCAACCTAACAAGGTGAAATAGCAACATGGTGACACCATTAAAGAAGTTTTCCGGAGATAGGTGCTAGGCTGCTGGCTCCGCCTTCACTCACTAATGGGAAATCTATACTAACCAAGTTGGGCATCTGGGTGCTATCTCAGAGCAAACCTGACAGATGTACGTTAAGGACGCTTAAAAACTTAAAAACTGACAGGGCAGTTTCAAGAATTTTGTCCGCCAAATGAAGCATTACTTTTGCGCGCCATCAGATCACGTGAGCCTTACTGACCCAATCACGTTTCCGGAAATGGTTTCTCTGTTGTTTCCGTTGCTCCAAGAACGGTGGAAACCGTCATGCTACTTTCAGACTATATACAGACCTTCTTTTTGTGCAATTTATTTTGTCCGGCAACATTTGAGAGAATTGGTGTTTTGTGAGATTCTTTGGCGTTAGAGGCAGTGGACGCTGTTGTTGATCGTGTTCTAACAGTTTACGAAGCACTCATCCCTACGCAGGAACATTTTCTGCAAACTCCCTCGATCACTGGACCTCGCTATTTCGGCTGTGCAGCACTGCGCTGTGCACTAAAGCTGCGCAGTTCTCCAGAGTGCTCCTTTAAACTAAGGTTCTTAGCTGTTTTTGCAGTTTTTGTTTTTTTTGTTTTTTTGTACTAAAAACATGTTTTTTGTTTTCTTGTACTGACATGCTTGTGAGACAATTTGATAATGTGACTGAAGATTTTTGTCTGTGACTGAAGATTTTTGTCTGTGAAATGTTGTTGAATTTGATGAGGTTATTGACTTATTGGTGGTAATTGAAATTATAGGTTTTATCTGATTTGTCTTTCATTGCTGGTGATCCGTACATTAATGTGCCTGCTGGTGAGACATGTTTATATGAACTGTCTGTCTTTCCAAAACAGCGAGGTCGATATTCTGGTCCTGTGACATTTACAGTAGATAAGAGTGATGAAAGAGAAAGCGTAGGAACTAAGAATTATCTAGTTTGGTACAACATGGATGTTACAGTGGAGTTGCCAGACCCAGAAAGCACTATTCACTTGCGCTGTAATGCACTTGAAGCTGTGCAAGTTGATATTCCGCTGACTAATTATGGCAAAGAGGATGTTGAGTACAATGCAGTGCTAGAAGGATCTGGTCTGAGTGGCCCATCATTCATCCGACTGGCAGCAGGAAGCCAAGAAAATTATCAACTGGTTTATTTACCTAAAGTGGTTGGACAAGTTGATGGAAAATTGATCTTGGAGAACAGAAAGACTTCTGGTGAATTGTGGTATGATTTGAGTTTGACCACTTATCCTCCAAAACAGCACAATCTTCCCACAATGCAGTGTGAGCTGGCAAAGGTATCAGTGCAGCCAATCAACTTGTCTAACCCTTTGGATGAACCATTAGTTCTTTCATGTCGACTTTCCAATCTTGCAAATTTTTGTTTGCAAACAAAGGCAGATGGAACAGTAAGCTGTGCATTTATTGTTGGTAGGTTGGCTTAAGGGAAATGTTGGTTTGCTTGTTAGGTTTTGATTCCACCGCTTTCAAGTATTGATGTTCCTCTTGAGTTCAGTCCATCATCTCTTGGGGATGCAAACCATCAGTGTGAGATAACGTTCAGTAGCAAACAGGTTATTACTACTTTAACATGCAAATAACATTTTTAAATGTAGTATTAAGTTTTATTGTTTTAGTTGGGTGACTGGACTTTCTCTGTGAAGGGCATTGGCCTATCTTCTCAATCTCATCATATTATATATATTCGAGCTCCAGTTAGTTTCTGTGCCACTTCTGTTGTGCAGTTTGTCAACCCTCTTGATCACACGATTCATGTTGATGTTTCCTTGCAATCAGAAAGGGCAAATGAAGACGATGGAGACGTGCTGAGTCCTTCCAAGATTGATGCTCTTTCTAAGTTCTGTCTCAGTCTTTCTGAATGCATTGTTGGCCCCAAGCAACACATAGACATACCAGTTTCGTTTGCTCCAAATATTATGTGTGTAGAACATGCTGAGCTACTGATAAGTGCCAGTCGGCTCGATGGCAGGTTGTGGGACAGCACTTGGCTTGATGCTGCTCGTAGAGCTGATTCTGTTTCACAAGGTCAAACGCTTAGGTGCTCAGATGTTTCTGCCAATGAAAATATGCGTTACCTTTGTTGGTTTTTCCGACTGTGTGGCTTACCAGAAATGAGTGCATTTAATCCCAAGCAGGGTCCACTGTTGCGATGTCCATCCAGGCAGCGACTTGAAGAGAGGATAGAAGTTTGTTTGATTAACAAGCCACCAAGCGCAGACAACTATATTGCAGCAATAGCAAAGCCAATTATTGTAACTAACGGTCAGGAACAAGTTAAAACACCAGAAACAGTGTCAGACCTAACATTGAGTGAGTATAGCAGCATGTCACAACAGTTTACTTATCGTATTGTGTCGGGAACACAAGGAGAAGAAGAGAGTAGTGTTGGAGTGAATTTAGTGAGACGACGATTTGACACTGCGGCCAAAGCTGTTGTCTTGCAATTCAATGTTGTCTTTGCTCCATCCAAACCATTCAAGTAAGTCACAACTTAAGAAATCTCACAGAATTTCTTAGATGATGTTTTTATAGGCACATGGTTCACCTGGAGATATTTAGTGCTGAGGGGGGCATATGGCGTTTTCCCATTCGATTACATGCAACTCAAACCAAAGCTGATGACAGTCTGGTTATTGAAGCTAAAGGCTTGAACAAAGAAGCTTGTGTTGCTTTTCGTCTTAACAGCCAAGCACAGTACAGCTAAATCTTTGTTGAGAATTCTTGCATAGTCATTTGATTTGTATTATGTTGCTAGACACCCTGTCCCATACAAGGCTTTCTTTACTGAAGACTCTGACCTTGCATTTACAGTTTATCCTCGAGTGGGTGAGCTGATGCCAGCCAGCAGCAATGGCACTTGCATTCAAGTGTCATATACGCCACAAGTTTATGGAAAGCCTCATCAAGCTCGACTGCTGATAAAGGTATTGTAGTTATAATAGGTCTGTTCAAATTGTATGGTAGAATACAGTAACTGATTGTTTAGACTGGAACTATGCAGTGGACATATGATATTATTGGGAAACTTCCAGACTACTGTCCTCCTCATCTTGTTAGACATGATGGCTCAATGCATTGGCACAGAGATCCTATCATGCGAAATCCTTGTCGAAACTATGTCAGAGAAAATTTAGAAGTAAGACACACTGGCATTTCATCTAGTTTGAAAGGAAGCCCTTTGCTTGTTTATCCAACTCGGAAATGAAAACAATACATAGTTTATAAATTGTGTGTAGTGTTAGAACGTACTGTAAAAGACATGTTCTGAGTATACAATGTAAGATGTCATGCAAACTATCTATAAGTTCTAGTATTTATTGCTGTTGCTGTCCTGTGGCTACTATCAACTTGAGTCATGTGTTACTACACAATATGTGTTAGACATAAATATAAGTCAAATAGATTTTCCTTCAGGGTTGTTGTTCTAGCTGCAAGCTGCTCTCAACTGTTTCTTGGTTAGTCTCTTGTTCTTCACCTACATCACTTAATTTCCTCGTTGATAGTGGTACTGATAAATTTGCATTTGCTGTTGGCTGTCTTCTTAGCGGTCTGTGTGACGTTGGAGTTTCTGCTTTGATCATTCCATTCTCATCAAGTGTAATGTTCACATAGCCTGGTCGAAGGTAATTTGTTGTTGGGTTTGTGTCTGAGCTGGGCAGTCGTCTGAGAGCACGAAGGCTAGGACGGACACTGGGAGAGGTAAATCGTCGCTTTGATAGTTGATTAGCTGGAGGTTCAGTGGGAGAGTTGCCCATTTGTACAACATGATGTCCACTGTTTGAGCCTACAGCAGCCACTTCATTACTCTCATCAATATCTGTTTCATCAGGGCATTCATTATCTTGAACACTTGTACTGAAGAACTTAGCAAGTTGCCTTGGAAATCGATAATCCATGAAAATGACGACGGCTGCTTGCAGTATGCATAAAATCCCGGTGACCATGACTAAAAAGTAGCTCCATCCATATTGTAATTTTAAAACTTGATTATCATCAAAAGGAATTTGAAGTGCTGGTGTGGCATTTGCGATAAGAGTGGAGAAGAGAATGTTGGAGAGAAGCAGACAGCACCCAGTTAGAGCCAAAAACAATGCTCCAACAGACAATACAAGCTTAAAGAAAAGAAGAGACAGCACATACAGTGGGACGGCAGTCCTGTAAATGGAATTATCAGTTGCAGAATATAGACTACATTCACTAGTTTGATGGATTGAAATTTACCACAGCATGATGTGCGTATAATAGCCAGCCTCTCTGTAACATCGTCCCCAGCGAATCTTCTCACCATCCAGAGTGAAATACTCCACAATAGCTAGGATAGGTAATGGCAGGCCTCTGTACTGACCAGCTCGAAATTCTCTGCTGATCCTTCCAGCTATTACAAAGACTCTGATGTACAATAAGTCAACAGATCATCAGCCAATTAACTTACCATATGGGCCAAACCCCAGTCTACCCTGGTTCCACTCCCAACTAAAACGCTCATTGTAGTTGATAACTTCATTCCATTGGAAAATAGGTGTCCCTAGCAGATATACAGCAACACAAACACAATGACAAAGAAGTACCATTGACATGCCTTAATTATAACTGAGTTAAAGAAGTAAAGGGTCAGACCTTTCAAAGTTACATTGATTCCTCTAAGACCAACGTGTAAACCAATATCTGCATCAATTTCATGCTTTTGTACTGAAGGGTTTCGAACTTTGTAGAAGGTTTTTGTGTGAACGCTGCCACTCTGCCATCCATAGCCATAGTTGGACACTAAAAAGAGAACAACTCTGTATTAATACTGTACAAGTAGGTTGCTATCACAGGGTACGGTAGTACCCTGTATGTAGGGATTGCCCCGGTTATGGAGTGGTGTGGGGCATGGTATTCTTTTTGCACGCTTAGGAAACATAGTAAATGAAGACTAAAATTTCTCAAAATCAATGAAATGAAATGTTTGTACGTTGTGTACTATATTTTGTTTTTGTTTTGGTCGCTAATCATCTAACAACCTAGAAAACAGTTGCTAGCCTTGGAGGCCCGGCATGTGCCAATTTTGTTCTTCTTTCTTCTTCTCCACCACGAATATCTCTTTCTGTACGTTAGATACGGCTGTGAAAATTGAGAAAACGCTTTAGAATTACCTGAACTCTATTCTTTTGTTGATTAAAGAAACCAAAATCAATGTTAATTTAAAATTGTGTTTCTTTCAAGCAGATTTGATCCAACGACCATCATCAATGCTTGCACAGTTCGAGCCAATCACGGAGCAGTATTTGTGATTGCTTGTCCATGGCAACCAGAGACAATGGACGAAGAGCCAATCAGATAGGCCAAACGCATTTATGAAAGAGTTTATCACCCAAACTGTGTAATTCGATCATGTTTGCCATTGTCAGGTCTAGTCTGAATTTGTTTGCGATTTGCATCGCACACAGGAGCAAATTGACAAATAATTACGTACACATAGCAATTTATACGGGAACCCAACATTTGCAACGCATGGTATGTGATAACATTTGGCTTACTAATCCAAGTTCTATTCCACTGCTGTTGCATATTCAATTATACACGCACAGAAGAAAGAACAATGCAAAGGCACTAAAACTTAGGATCCATATTCATGCAATGTGCGATAGGCTACCATGGTATGGTATTTACCCCTAGACCTATAAAACCACTTGAGTAAACTACCTCTGAATCATGTCCAAGGAAAGCTGTTACATATAAACAGGTTTAATTAAGGCTAATGAAAACGCGCTAAATCTTAGACATGCTTATAAAAGGCTTACAGGTCCTAATGAAGACATGACATACACCCTACAGATGTGTTGCGCTTTTGCACTGCTAAAAACTTACCAAACTAGAATTTTAAAACCTTTTTCTCTGAAAAAAAGAAATAGATGTAGGAATTGTATAAAAATAACAGAAACAAGATCTATAGATAATATGAACCAAAGCCAGACATCATTAGTGAATCCCACATTCCCTACATTTTACATTTAGTGGGTTGGAAGGATTCACTAATGATGTCTGGCTTTGGTTCATATTATCTATAGATCTTAAATTGTTTCTGTTACTTTTTATACAATCCCTACATCTATTTCTTTTTTCAAAGAAAAATTTTTAAAATTCTATACATATATGGTATGAGGCAAATACATTATTACTATAGAGTAAGAATATATTCCTGTCACAAATAGCAACGTAAAGTTGCATATAAAGGAATCACTATTATAAACAGACAAACAAATACGGGGAAAACTGACCACACATGCAAGGTTTCACGTCCGGAAGTATCAGATGGGATTATATCCGCTTTTGTGGTTTGGACACAAAGGTCCTACACGTAGCTGACAGTCGATCGTATGCATCTGTTTCTACCCTATAGTTACTAACCCCTAGTAGTAGAAACTCACCTAAAATGACTGCACCGAAAAAGACGGTTGCTAAGACCTTGACAACAGCAAATAAACTCTGTAAGAGGACACGTTCATGAGGTCAACACAATGTCATCACGAAAGTCTGCAACAAGTAGACCTCCTTTCCTCTAATCCCAGGAAGAACTATGATAGCAGAGAAAAGAACGATACCGAAGCCAACAAGGAGCCCGACTACAAGCACGTCTTCGGTTACAGGCGTATACTGAGGTCCGTACTGAGTAGGTCCTCCATTCTCACGAAAGACGTCGAAAAAGCCCATGAGTGAAACTTGCAGTCTCTGCTTCTGTCAGTGAACAACTGGACGTATTACCGTAAGGAGTTGACACATACTGTAACTGTCAACACCGCGGCGGTGTGCACCCGCTTACCGATTTCCGGAAAAGCTCCGCCTTTGCGCGTCATTTGTCAAAAAGGTCGTGGACAACGGAAGTTGCGGTTTACGTTGTAGTTGGGTAACGAACGACTTATTACGCAGTACTGTACAGCGTGACTAGACGACGACATGGTTGTCTTCTTGTGTTTCGTACTGCTAGTTTGTGTTGTTGAAACTAATCGTAAGTTTGTGCGTCTACGCTTTTTGACGTAGCAATAATATTGTAGCATCGATGTGGTTGCTATTTTCTTCATTATAGAATCGTGTTCGAATCCGGGTTGTAGGAAGCCAACAGGAGTGAGACCTCTCATTGTAGCAGGAGAGCAGGTCAAAAACTACTTTTGCACTGGAGCTGAAGTGACATTCTATTGCAAGAAGAATCGCGTTCTGCATGGACCAGAACAGTTTCTTCACAATCAAACAGTTCGATGTCTACAAAAGGGTTGGAGTGTTGATCTCGCGGACGTCAAATGTGTGGATCAGCCTAACTCGTCTGGCGGAGATTCAGCGCGCTCTCTGCAGACATTGCCAGCTAGTACTGTTGACTTTAATCAAGTTCGGCCCACACTGCCGTACACATCTACAGCTGAGGCCGATTCCACACTACGTGGGCAGAGGTCACAATTACCAGACAGTCCCACAACGCCGGGAGCTAGGGAATTATCACAAGTGTCAGAAATACCAGCCATGACATACACAGACGATGACTCAAACGATGAACGTGAATGGGATGTGGAAAGTTATGATGGCTGGTATAACAATTTAGCGCATCCTGACTGGGGTGCTGCAGGTTAATTATTTGTGTGGTGGATGTGCATAGCTGTGTGTTTGCAGTAATTTTATATTTGCTCTTTCTCACTTCCTGCTGTAGATACCCCACTAACCCGGAAATCTATTTCTGCGTATGGAGATGGCGTGTATGAGATGGCTGGCAAGGAGAGACCAAACCCTTTCGAGATTAGTGAAAAAGTGTTTGAAGGGGACACTGGTCATCCCTCACACAGAGGAAGAACAGTTATGCTAACTTTTTTTGGTAAGTATGGTATAGAGCCACGTACTATAGAGTGTAGTCTTACTGTCTAGCAGTCCTATAACAGCGTTCTAGCCAATGTTTTTTGCCAACCGTCAATATAAGGTCATTAATATAATGACGTCAATTAGTAAAGGGCCACTGGCAACTTGATCACAACCGATAAATTGGATCCACATCACCAGGTGGTTTCGATCCTTGGATCTGATCTCTATCAAATCGCGTGATTCATTCTGGTCTAGTGTGGAGAGGCTTAATGACGCCATCAAATTTTTTGATGTTGACATATTTGGGAATGACATCATCAAATGACTTTATCTGTTCCCTAGTTGTACGAAAGTCAGATGCATGTAGTAGTAGCAGCAGTAGTATATTGTTGTATGTAGATATCCTACGTTCCATAGATAAGACAAATACAATAGACGTAAACTACAATTTTAAAAGTGTGGTTTGTTAACTGTAACAAAAATGTCAGAAGACTCTATGTAAGTCTTGAAGTTACTGCATGCATGACTGGTAGGCTATTCAATAAAGTTGCTACTCAGATCTTGAAGGGATGCAAAACATGAAATTGAAGGTAAACAGTAATTATATATAGTAGAATACCTGCTGCAACAACAATCACTTATTAGCACTTTGTGTGGGAAAGGTAACAGGAATTTACCTCAAACAAGGAGATCATGCACTCCCTAAGATTACCAGATGTCTGACATGAGAATATGTATTGTACGCGTTCTGTAGCAACTCTGGGACCATCAAGACCACTAATGTCTTTAGATCTGTGATGCCACACTATGCTATGCTAAGGCTTTCCAATTCTGTTCCCAACCGTCAATAAATGCTGGTTTCCCCTCTTCAAACTTCCCTTCCTTCTCCCAACCATCAAGATGATGGTACTGATGGTACTGGCGAGAACACTGATATAAGTTTGGCATGGCAACTATAACACATTCACGGGAAATTCTGCAATTTGCAATATGTTTTCTGTGAAGTAAAAAAATTGATATGTGAATTCGAACCTTGAAGACCTAAATGTATTATGTAGTCATTGGGAAGACTTTCATGCAGGCAGAGTCAGTGATGAATTAAATGGGAATCTCCAACCGGATTGATCTGCATTTACTAGTGTCTATAGTACTTGGCGTTTCTACCTGCTTTGAATTGAGCGTGTAAAAGATGTTATATTTTTGCTGCACAAACCTGGAACTTTAGTTAATTAACTGCAGTTAGTATTTATAGATGCATTGTAATTTTCCTGATCAGCTCAAAAGTTGTTATATTCTTTGTTGCACAAAACTGGAACTTTAGTTAATTAAGTGCAGTTAGGGAGTCAGTGTAGTTTTCCTGATCAGTTCAAAGTGCATAATGATGTAATGCAGTGGGAGTGCCCATACACTTACTCATGCATGATCAAGGTTTGGACTATACCTTCGTATATGCTTTGTAGGTCAGCAAGTTGTAGAAGAGGTTTTAGATGCTCAACGTCCAGGTTGTCCTCCGGAATATGAAAACATTCCTCTTCCCAAGAATCATCATCTTCATAACCAGGGGGTTAAAGAGATGCCATTCTTGCGGACTAGGTATGACATGACAACTGGCTATTCTCCCAATGTTCCCAGAGAGCAGGTAAAGTCTGTAAATGTATTATCTTTTAAGGTGGCATCAGTATTTGCTGTGTTTTTCAATCTGAATTTAGGAAATTTTATAATCCCGTTACTTATTTAACTTAGATGTTATTCGTAACATTAAATGATAAGCACATTTGGTTTGTAGTATTTAAACCAGCTGGCGCTATGGTTGTCTATCTCTGTTCTGTATTTCATGTCAGGACTGATATATATATATATATATATATATATATATATATATATATATATAGTGACAGTGTTGCTAACTTTTACGATTTCTCAATCATTTTGAAAAACGAGTTACCTCACCTACTGTTTTGTTGTGAATCTGGATTGAAAAATATTGATGTAAGAATGATGGCCAGTGTGTTTATTCTTTGTGTCTTTATAGCTGAATGAGATTACTCCATGGATTGATGGTGGTCTTTTCTATGGCACAACTAAAGCATGGGCTGATGCACTGCGGAGCTTTGAAAATGGCAGTCTTGCTTGTGAGGATCCTGACTGCAAGTTTCCAAGAAAAAATAAAATTGGGCTCCCAATAGTTAATCCTCCACCACCTCGAGATCACATTCTAAAGAGTGCTGAACGATTTAATGGTGAACTAAACTAGTTGTTTGTACTTGAGTGTGTTGTTAACTGTTACTATGTGCATGTATCTTATATAGCTCTTGGGAATCCAAGGGGCAACGAGAATCCATTCATGCTAACATTTGGTGTGTTATGGTTTCGAGAACATAATCGACATGCAAAGCGACTGGCTAAGGTTCATACAAATTGGACTGATGAGAAAATATTTAATCGTGCTAGGCAATGGACTATTGCTGAACACCAGGTGACTGATGTATATCTGTTGATATGTTATGTTATACAATTAGGATACAGCATGTTGCAGTGACACAGCATGACCACATCATGTAGAGGGTGGAGCTGGGTGGCCAATACTACTAAGAGCTAGATTTAGATGATCGAAGCCAATTAGAATCATCAAGCAGACAGACACAGCTGCAATTAAGGCTTGTCTACTAGATGAACATTGCACTTTCTGGAGTTGTACGTGACTGTACCAGAACTACATGTACTGTATTGTATGTCTTTATGGTGTACACCATAAATTATTTGGCTTTTGCAATGGTTTGGGACAACATGGTATTCTGTGAATCCTTGATGAACTTTTCTATTCTATAACTGACTGTATCAAATAGATGCTGTTTAGTTGCAAATCCTCTAGAATTCCGTATTTTAATTATTGTAGCTGTTTTAAGGCAATTATTTTTACTGGACTTGACACACACACACACACACACACACACACACACACACACACACACACACACACACACACACACACACACACACACACACACACACTCACTCACATACACACACACACACACGCGCGCACGCACACACACACACACACGCATGCACACGCATGCACACATCTTGTTATTTAATCAGGAAGAGACTGATTGGTTTGATTCTGGTTGTGGCTTTGTAATTAGTTTATCATGCCCAGTAGTATCAGTTGCACAAGGACTACCCTTTTGGTGTGTCAATTAAGTATGCACAGTCAATTGGACACATGTACCATGATTGTTTGAGATACTTCTGATCACAAAGCAGCTTTGTTGTCACACAAATTGCCGTTTTCTCTAGTGGTGGCTTGTTATTAAAGGGTAGAAGCATTGTCAGTGAGGAAGCTGCATGATTAATTGCTTGCTTTTCCTAGTACAATAATCAGCAGTTTTGGTTTGTTAGAAAGAGCATGTAATGTCACAATTATTTGAATAGGTAGAAAACTTTTATTACGAATTGGGTTGTTATATGCACACACTTTAGCACTTTGGTTTGTTGTTAGAGAATTGTGCTGTATGAATGGCTGCCTGAGTTTCTTGGAATTCCTATCGAAAGCTATGACAATTATAAATCATCAGTTCACCCGGGCATTACTCATGAGTTCCAGTCTGCTGCTATGAGATTTGGTCATACTCTTGTGCCACCAGGTGTCATTCGACGAGATAAGAACTGTAAGATCATAAACACAACATCAGCAACAGGAGCAGCTGGATACAAAGGTGTTCGGACATGTAATTCATACTGGAACCCTCAAGATGCTGTTCAAGAAACTGACATTGATCCACTCTTGATGGGAATGGCTAGTCAAGTAACAGAAAGAGAAGACAACATAGTTACTGAAGATCTTCATGGAAAGGTAGCTATAGAGTCAGGAAAAAATGTATTTGTACTGTTCTTGCAAGTTTATACTTTGCTTTATTTACGATCTTGCTGGTAGATTCCTGTGATGAGTTTGTTGTTTTTTAGGTGTTTGGTCCTTTGGAGTTTTCTCGCCGAGACTTGATGGCATTAAACATTCAAAGAGGTCGTGATCATGGTCTGCCTGACTATAACACAATTCGTTCAGCATATGGACTTCCAAAAATTGCATCATGGCTGAAAATCAACAATGAATCGCTTCACAATGAAGCTCGTCAGTTTATGCAAATTGTAAGTAACTGACTGTATATACAGATGTGCATGTTATTATCTGATCTGAATTCATGGCTATTATCGTTTTAGGCTATTGAGAAAGCTCGAATTGTGTATGGTGATGACATTAGCAAGTTAGATGTTTGGCCTGGTGGCTTGTTGGAAACAACAACTCAAGGACCAGGGGAGCTTTTTCAACACATCATCAAAGATCAGTTTATTCGTATCCGTGATGGAGATTGGTTTTGGTTTGAAAATCGTGACAACGACTTGTTTACTGATGAGGAAATTGCAACAATTCATGCAACAACACTGAAGCATATTATTGTGGAAAATACAAACATTTCTGTTGATGACATTCAAGACAATGTGTTTATTGTTGATGAGCAGACGAAATGTGTCTTTAAGCCTTTGGAGGCAAAAGACATGGAAAACTGCACAGAATGGCAGACATTTGATTATTTTACAGGCAGTGAAGTGTCATACACAGTTGTCTTTGTGTTGACTGGTCTGTTTATTGTAAGTCTGTTTGTGTTGATGTACACATTGGCAAGGAGACGAAAGACTATGATTTCACGCAATGTGAAGAATGCTAAGACTTCGTCTTGTCCAGCATCTGTTAGTGATGAAATTGTGCATGGTGTACAGACTATAAGAGTTCTTGAATTGAAATCAGAACAAGGAGATCGCCCTGTTCTTATTTTCATTCGCACACAACCATATCAAGAAATTTTGATCACAGATGACAACAGTCAGAAACTGAGATCAATAAACTTGAAGTTTAAACAGTTGACGTTACAGAATGCTGTTGATGACCCAACACTACTGCTTCTACGTGTTCCTCGCACGCATGATTTTATCATGCGATACTCAACTAAGGAAGGTCGGGATTTTTTCTCTCGTCATTTGAAGAGGCAAATGGAGGAAGTTGGTGCTCAAGTGAATGTTGAGGAAATGCACAGTAAAGATTTGTTAAATAAAGCAATTACAAAGAGAAGACGTCAAAAGCTGGTGGCAGAGTTTCTTCGTGAGGTGTTTGAGCATGCATCAGATGAGCAGCAAGGAAAGGTAGATGATGCAAAATTAAAACAAAGGGTCCTGGATTGTCAGTTGACAAAAGATGAGTTTGCAGAGTCTTTATCTCTGAAGTCTGATTCCCTATTTGTTGACCAGATGTTTCGACTTGCAGATGCTGATGGTGATGGTGCAGTGACATTTAGGGAGTTTTTCAATTTGATTGTTGTGTTTACACATGGAACAGCAGATGCAAAGCTTCATCTTATGTTTGATTTGTATGACATACAACACTGCGGATATCTTGACCGAAACTCATTTAAGGAGATGTTTGTTGCTATGATGGAGATGGTCAATGCAACCATTGATACAAACAGTCTCAACCAGCTATGTGACTCAATGTTTACATCTGCTGGTCTTCATCAGAAAGATCATCTTGCATTTGATGATTTTCGTGAACTTCTGCATGGTCACAAGGATGCACTTGCTGATCTTAATCTTAATATGCAGGTACAAGGACACCACACCTCACCTCTTGCCAAGAGAAAAAAAAGAAGTTTGACAACATCATTGTTACCTTTTAATGCAAGGAAACTGAGGCATACCCAGTCAGAGCTTGGACCACGTCCAGAGAAATACAGTTTGGCAGAAGAAAAAGCTTATTCGAAAGACAGCAATAGTCTTCCTGACATTTGTACAACCAAAGAAACAAGTATTTCTGCAGATGCAACCTGTGGCAGATCATGTGAGCAACATGGAAGTGGAGAACGTCTGCACCTTGATCTTGCGGAGAATGACGAAAAACATGCAAATCCACACAAATCCAGTAAGGTTTATCGCTACAAGCTAAACGTTGCACGTGCATACTTCAGTCCATTAGATGCACATCCTCCATCCAGTTTTCATGCTCCAACATCTCAACATGTTGAGACACTGCAGAAGAGCTCATTAATGTCAGTGGAACCAGCAAGTTCTTGGCTTGATCGTAAATTTTATGGCTCACTTGCAGTTATTGAGAACTACAAACGACAGATCTTCTTTCTTGTTTTATACCATCTCATTGTGTTGGCGATATTTGCTGAGAGAGCATACTGTAAGGCTTTTTCTGTGTTTCTCTAATTTTTGTATCAAGAAATTTGTTTGTTGTAGATTTTTCTTTTGAACGAGAACATGCAGGGTTGCGTCGTATTGCTGGGTATGGTGTTTCAGTCACACGAGGCGCTGCTTCTGCAATGATGTTTACTTACTCATCACTGGTTGTTACAAAGTGTCACAACTTCATTACTTGGCTGCGAGAGACTTCCCTCAATCAGTATATTCCATTTGACTCATTCCATGGCTTTCACAAGTGCTTTGCACTGACAGCATTGATCTTCACTGTGGTACATGTGCTGGGACATGCTCTTAATTTCTACCACATTTCTACACAACCGGCAAATGATCTGACGTGTTTGTTTCGTGAAGTTTATCACTTGTCCGATGAGCTACCAAAATTTCACTATTGGCTGTTTAACACTGTTACAGGTATATAGATAGGATTAATATCATTATGCATTGTGTAGAGTGGCTCTGCACTATAGTTGCAAACATACGACTATGAGAATGGATGCTGTACGTGGTAAAAGCCAGTCAGAAACAAAATGGGCAGACAGATGTACAGAGAGACTGGCAAACATCTGAATGCACAGACAGGCAAAACCATTAGACATAGAAGGATGGCAAATGACAGACGAGTCAGCTAGGAAGAACTGTAAAATTGGAAACTGTGATTTGTAAATGTAAGAGTGACTAGGGCATTTCTTTTATTAATTAAGAAAAATTTTGGTCTATGTGGTGTGTACCAAGCAGACCCTTTGACCCAAACTTTGTCACCATTAGTGTGAATACAGTCAACTGTTTTAAGGAAATAATGAATTGTTTTAGGTTTAATTAAAGTATGTAGCATACTGACAGACAGATATACATTGCAGCTGCATGATGCATGTGCATGATGAGATATGTGGATGAAGGGTACATTGGGTAGCAAGATAAATGGATGTTGATCGTTAATTCATAAGCGTTATAACATGATTGATTGCGACTAAGGAACTTTGTGCTTTGCAGGTGTGACAGCTGTGTTGCTGCTGCTTGTGACTGCTGTTATTTTTGTTTTTTCTACTCCATTTGCTCGACGCTACACATTTAATGCTTTCTGGCTTACACACCAGCTCTACATTGTTTTTTACATTCTTATGGTGCTTCATGGCTGCGGTCGCTTGGTCCAAGATCCCATCTTCTATCTTTACTTTGCAGGACCTCTCTGCCTCTTTGTAATTGACCGTCTAATCAGCATCAGGCGAACTCACTCTAAGTTATCAGTTATCAAAGCTGAGCTTCTCCCATCAGATGTGACACACTTGAAGTTCAAGAAACCAGACCACTTTGAGTATAAGTCAGGACAGTGGGTACAGATGGCTTGTGTTGCTAACGGACGACGGCAATTTCATCCATTTACGCTCACGTCTGCACCTCACGAAGATACATTGAGTGTTCACATTCGTGCTGTTGGACCTTGGACTTATAACATTCGACAAATTTATAATCCTGCCAACTTGACTGAGAGGTCTTATCCAAAAGTTGTTGTTGATGGACCGTTTGGTGAGGGCCATCAAGACTGGTATAAATATCAAGTCGCTGTTATGGTAGGAGGTGGCATTGGAGTGACACCGTTTGCATCCATTCTCAAAGATATAGTGAAGAAAACATCTATGAACACACCTCTCAAATGTGAACGAGTTAGTCATATTAGATAACAGTATGTGGAGGCTTAATTAGAAGCAGATCTAGAATACATAATGTGTTAAGAAATGGTGGTAAATGAAATTAGTAGCAAGGGTGAGTAGTTGGGGAAGAAAGTATAGTGCTACAAAGAAGTACACTATGAAATAAAATGGATAATCTAATTTTTAGAAAATTGAATTGTTAGTGGTTACTAATGTAAATGTAGAATAATTGTACAGAGTACTAGACAGCCATAAATAATTTAAATAATTTTATTCTTGTAAATAAAAGTTTGATATTATATTTAGTTTTGTACATTGGTAGGTGTACTTCTTGTGGGTGACGCGAACTCAGCGGCAGTTTGAATGGTTTACTGATATTATCAGGGAAGTGGAAGAGATGGACAATAAACACTTAGTTGACGTCCACCTTTTCATCACTCAATTCTACAATAAATTTGATTTGAGAACAACAATGCTGGTGAGTGTTTGGGGCAGTAAAGTGATAGATAACAAATGAGATAGCTATAGGAGTCAATTTAGAGGGCACATGTACGTGTGTACAGAGGCCATGTACAGAGCATGCAGACAAGTCTGTCAGGCATATATGTATGGGGTCAGCATGTACACAGACCATGCATGGAAGATGTTAATTAAATTTAATTGTACAGTGTACTTAATACAATGAAATATTACTTGTGTACTTTGCATTGTGGAGTGTCTATGACCTGTTTTCTTGCTTAGTACATCTGTGAACGTCACTTTCAACGTGTATGCAATCGAAGTCTGTTTACTGGTCTTCGTGCTGTCACTCATTTTGGTCGGCCAGAATTTACACAATTTCTTGCAGAAATAAAGAGTCTTCACAGGATTGTCAAGAAGATTGGTGTCTTCTCTTGTGGTCCTCCACCCATGACACAAAGCGTAGTATCTGCTTGTGCTGATCTTAATGAAGTTCAAGGTCCTGCATTTGTTCATCATTATGAGAACTTTTAGGTCTAAGCGTAGCTTTTTGACGACAATATCTGTTTAGCAAAATGCTTCATTTTTCTCTGTAGTGAAGAAATTTATATGTCTAACTTATGACTATAGACTAAAGTAGAAATGGTTTGGATTGATGTAAGAATTTATTATTCGGAGTTTAACAGCTCGATATATTAATGCGGGGATGGTTGCTGATATATACCGTGTATGCAGCGTCAATTTTCTGCACAAACTATATTGAGTGCAGTTGTTTTTGTTTACAAGTCGGCGTCGCCCGGAAACAAGACAATTTTAGAAATGCAAACATTACATATAATTAGATTTCGCGTTTCATGTTTTTACAAGATCTAGATGTGGGTCATGTCTCGCACCAAAACCTAGAACCAACAGATCTTTGCAGCCGCAGTCCATTGATATCCAACCCCGCACGTGCGCAAATTATCACAGTGGACACGAAGGTCCCGTATTTAATTTACCCATTCTTTGCTACATGTTGTCAACCGTTAGTTGACGTCGTTTTTAATTTCGTGTTTTACTGTTCACACTTGTCATGTCGGATTCAGACGTTGAGTCGATATCACCTCTAACTAGCGGTGAGTCAGAAGAAGAAGACTTGCTCGAAAAATTTGAATCTTTGCGACGACGGAAACTTCAGACATCGCTCCTGCACCGCGAAACGTTGACGCAACAGAGTGAACAGCAGAAGGTAAGCACACAAGAGCGCTTGAAATATTACTAGAGTAGGTGCGGTTCGTTCCTGTGTCGTAAGACTGACTTACAATTAGGTGAGAAGGTGAAGACGTGGTGTTGAGGAAGAGATAGCGCTACATAAAATTGAGCAAACGCTGACGTAGTTTTCGACGTTCAAAAATGATAAGAGACGTATTTGCGGTTATTTGAAGGCAATTTTTCGAAGATAGAATGTGTTTGAGTGTTAGTACCTGCGGTTGAAAAGCGGCACGCGAGCAGCGCTAGCCATCGGATGGCTTGAAACGGAGCTGTACGTACGCTCTACGGTCTTGAACTTGTTGACCAGTTGACTAAAATATTCGATTGCAAGATCTATGCTTCAATTGTTCTCTAAATGTGTAGATCCTGAAGGTTTTGTTTTATATTGTAGATCGGTTGTTCTCGTCGAGCCGTTTCCGCCGCGTGTGGTGGCTGTATTGTTTGCGTTTTTAGGAACAAATTACGAGAATTCATTCAGCTATCGGAGCGCTTTACAGACCGAGCGGAAAGCTGTACAATCTCGTGAGTGATGTTGAGAGAGACTACCAAGAACGTCTAGATCAGACGTCAGCTCTAGTCGACGTACGCCTCTGTATTTGTGTATCTCGCGTGAATGTAGGCGTCAACTTATTGTGTTTGTATTACAGGAACGTGAGTCTGTTGTTAGAAACCAGCAGCAACGTTTGAGCACGTTGGAACTTGAAACGGATAAAATGAGAGATGAGCTGCAAAACAAGTTGTGGAGCCTCGAAGAGAGG
Organism: Corticium candelabrum; assembly: GCF_963422355.1. NCBI lineage: Eukaryota > Metazoa > Porifera > Homoscleromorpha > Homosclerophorida > Plakinidae > Corticium > Corticium candelabrum. The sequence continues at coordinate 8,198,124 of NC_085095.1, forward strand.
CACAGGCAAGCGTTAGAAGAGGTGAGGAAAAGAAGTCAGGTGATGATGCTAAAATGTAGTACAGCTAGACTGGAAGTATGCTTTGCGTACACAAAGCCCAAAGGCTTCCTATTTGAATTGGCAGGAACATGTTGATTCTTCTGAAATGTCATGCAAACTTATATGCTCTCCTTGGGATCACAAATACCTTGTTGCAGTGGTGCATGCATCCATACCGGCCTGTCTGTCTGTTATTTGTCTCCTCTTGTTTCTATTTGTCTCCTCTTGTTTCTGTTGATGAGATGCTCTTATGTTATTTTTTATCTGGTCTATTTGGCATTCTGTTTTCTGTGTTTAGTGGGTTGCTATGTCAGTTTATTGTTTGTGTCTGTTATTTCAAAAACTATACTTGAGAGTATAAAAAGTTCGAAATTGGAGTTTGATATATGATATCAACCAAATTCCAAGTCTATTTACTATAAACACAACATGCAAAGTAAGTAAAGGAAACAACTGTTCAAAACTGGTTTTTTGAGATGTTACATGCTATTGTGCACATATCGGACTAGATTTTTACAAGAACATCCGTGCAGTGTGTGTTGAAGTTGAGTGGCGTGTCCGTCTGTCTGATTTTTTATGCAGATATTCAGCACTCACTATGTTCATTAGGAGAATAGCTAAGACTTCAGACATTTCAGTAGTTGTTGTTAATGTTGTTTAAGATATGCTTTAATTTTTGCGATTGTTACATTTACAGCTTGGGAGAAAGTATGTCTGTCTGTCTGTTTGTCTGTGTCTGCCTGTCAATACATTAATTATTTTTCAACATGAAACTGAGATACATCGCTGCTAAATCACATAGTGTAGGAGTTCACGACTAATACGTAAACTATAAACGATAAGGTCTAAACCTACAGGAAAACATGCACAACCAGTAGTGCAATCTATATTCTATATTGAAATGGGAAACTAAAGTCTGTCTGCCTGTCTTTGTCTAGTATCTGTCTGTCTTTCTATGTCTGTCTGTCTGTCTGTCTGTTTGTATGTATGTATGTATGTATGTATGTTTTTGTCAAGATTGGCTGAAGTTGGTAGAGACTATATGCATGACCTACGTATATGCTGTTGTTGTTGTTGTTGTTGTTGTTGACTAGATGTACTGATTTCATGTAAGCAAATCTTGTTTTGTATCTCATTCATTTCGGCTGTTACATTCTAGCTGGTTTTGAAGGATGACCAATATCGTGAGCTACAACAACAACTGAGTCGTACCAGAGACACACTTGATAAAGAGCTTAACCAGGTTAGTGTCTTATATATAATGCATTGTTACACTAGTTCTAGTAACTGGTTCAGTGCATACTAGCCTGGGTTGGCTTGGTTTATTTTTCACAGTGTGAATGTAGACTGAGCTATGCCAAGCGTGCCAAGCTATGCTGGGTTATCCCCACAATTTTGCTAAGCCAGTCTGCGGTAAAGGCTGCCTATGTTTATATAGCATTCTGGTATGATCGAACATGAAATGGTATTTCCCTGTGCTTTATGAGGCAAACACAGCTGCTTTTGTTGCACTGTTTCCTGCTTGACACTACGTGTATTTCAAAAAGAGACTGTGAGCTGCTTGTTACCACATGACTTATGATCAAGGTCGAGGTTATGTGTGTGTTTCTATGAGGTGTGTGTGAGTGGAGGCTGGCTTGGTTGTTTGCCATGGGGCTGGCTTGGTTGTTTATCATGGGGCTGGGTTGGTGGTTTGCTGTGGGACTGGCTTGGCTTGGCTGGATTTGTAACCATGAATGGGGCAATAGTAGAATCCGCTAGATAGTGTATGACGTTATTTATTGTTGAGACCTGTGGTGGCTACTTGTTTGATTTGTACAATTTGTTTGCTGTAATAGGAACGTGGACAACATTCACTGACGAAACGAAAAGTACAGAGTTTGACAGAAGAGTTGAATGAACTGAAAATGACAATTCAGGTGTATTTCTGCTTTACATTATTTAGGTCTTTGTCTCAACTAAACTTTTACATTGCTTTTATCTTGGCAAATTGTAGGGTCGGACAGAAGATGGAGAAGCTGCACATGCTGATGCAGAGAAATGGAACCGTGAATCAGTTAATTGGGAGCATGACATGAATTTGTTTCTTAAGCTGTTAAATTCTAATGAACCTCTAAACAGAGAACAAGTAAGTGTGTAGGCTCTACTGGATGGCCTTTGAAACATGATGTTATGTTACTGCATGTAGCTGTCCACAGTCACTTTTCGAATGGTCAGTCAAGATGCAGTCATTGGTGCTCTTACGAATCTCACCAGTCCAAGGTATGTGATTATTTCTTACTGACTTATAGTTACTTTAAATTTAACAATATCATTTTTGCCTGCTGCTGTAGATACAAAGTGGGAAAGTTAGAAGCTGAGTTGGATGCTGTGCAAACAAAGGTTGCTTTGTTTGGCTGACATGTGAATTGTGATTAATGTTTCAATGTTTGCTGTATGGTAGCTTTCTAATCGAGAGAAAAAAGTGCAGGATTTGAATGATCATCTTCAGCAGACAAAGGAGAGATGTGAGAAATCGATCAATGAGGTTGGTGTCAATGTTGACATATAAAGATCAACAGTAATTAATAAGTGGAAATCTGTTGTTGGATGTAATTGAGTCATCAAAGAGTTTAGCTTCTTTACTAATACTATGGTGATAAGGAGTCTTCATATATGATTTCTGTGTATGTAGCCATGTATGTATTGAATGGCTGGGATTACTGTCATTTGAGCTTTGTTGCTTCCATGTTTCTATGATACTCGGCAACTATAACGTTTGGTAGTCGATGTAGAAAGTTATACTGTATAACAGTGTATATGTTTGATTGGTAATTGAATTGCAACATCTGTGGCATTGTGACAACTAGCTGGGGCAAAGCGTATGACATGAGCTGTTCTACTAAGCACCGCTATCTTGGCAGACATGGTAGAATAGTTTAAATAGCTGAATCTTCTTGTACTCACTATGACATAATGTATCCTGGTATTTACTCACAACAGGGACTCATTATGATTGCTTTTAGAGATTTTGATAAATTGAAATGTTACAAAGTCATTTGTTGTATAGTTGACTACTTCACACGCTGCTGCTGTCAGGCATTATGAAGAAGAGCAAAGACATGCAAAGGAAAGGCAAGATGAACTTCTTAAACAGGTGCAAACAATTTAATTGCAGATCAAGTTATCGACTGGTTGTTGTGACTATATCTATAGCTACCTGATAATAGTGGCATGTGTATGTATTCTGTTCTTGCTTTTATGTAGGTGGAGAGTAAGAACCAAGCTACTGAGAAGCTTCAAACAGAATTACAAGAAATGCACAAACAAACGAAGTATTTGGAAGAGCAGGTTTGTAATATGTCATTGTATACATGTGTGAATAGCCATTGTATTTGTTGTGGGATTAGTTGAGGTCAAGGCAGTCCGATGTAGAGTGTCTTGAGAAGCAAAAGGGGGCAGTTGAAACACTTGTAAGAATATATACTTGATGCTTGAACTGCCCTCCTAGCTTGCAGTCGGAAGGGCTGTGAACATAGACTGTTTCTATTTAATATTTTTGTGGAAAGGTGGCAGTGGACTGTGTAATATGTACTTAATGTTTTAGTTGGAGACTACATCACAGACTGTTGAACAGTTGAAGGAAGAACTGGAGGAGATGCAACAGAATGCTGTGTTGCAAGTTAGAGTAGTTAGAGGTTCCTTCCCATGTTGATGTTTAGTGTGATTTGTATACTTTCTTTCAGTCGAACAGTTTTCATGATGAAATAGGACGTGCTCAATCTGAGAGTGTTGCAAAGACTAACTTCTTGACTAACGAGGTTTGTGACTTTGTCATAAATCTGGATATATGTACATGAAGCAAATTATTCTGCGAGGGTATGTCTAATTACATATATTATGGCAGATCTCGAAGTATGAGGCATACATGAGCACTTCTAGACAGGAAATTACTTTGCTTCAAAGCAAATTGGAAGAGACAATGGAAGGGGTACAGACATGCAAATGTTGTGTTTCACTGTTTATTGAAAGTAACGGGGTTGATGCATGTACACAAACAGGTAACACAAAAGGAAGAAGTGGTACATAAACTTGAACTTCAACTACATGAAAGCCAGCAGCAACAGCAGGAACTTAGCTTTGAGGTAGTTGTTGGTGTACTACATTTGTTCAAGTAGTCCGGTTATGTTGCTGTGTGGAGTATAGATGAAAAGACGTGTGGCTACGATAAATGACCTTACAAAAGAAGTTGAAGAAACAAGACAGCATTTGGACTTTGCTAAACAAACGGTTTGTTTTAATTGATTGACAATGTACTGTGGTTATTGTAGTTGAACTTGGTTGGTACTTGTTCACAGGCTGATGATATCAACAGGCAGCTTGATGCCTACAAATTGTCTACAAGTACAGACAGAAGTCATCTGGAGGACGAGGTAGAGTGGTTTGTTTGACTTTAAGTTGTCAACTTGTGTAGTGGTTATTGCTTGTAGTTGAAGCTTTATAAAGTGACACTGGCTACGTTACGTTCTGAGCTGTCTGTTCTACAGGAACAACATAGTCGCTGCCAGGGCGAAGTCTGCATTTTCATGTTCAGATCTGTTGCACATGTATGTACATTAGTAACTTGCTGTTTTTACTACACAGGTAGAGCACAGAGAGGACATTATAGAACAGCTGAAGAGTCAGTATACAAATGCTGAAAATGAAGTGAGATTTTTGTTATTGACAAGATATGATGTTGTACAGTAATTGTTACTTTAGTACAATATCCACAAGAAGACCTTGTCCAAGATAGAGTTAGAGCTGGTTGATATCAAGAAACGGGAAGCAGATAGCCAACGTCAGGTGTGTTTGGTACATGGAATACATTTAATTTCATGTTTTGAGTGACCCAGATTTGGTATGTTGTCGTTGAGATCTAAACATACAAATGTCTTGTTTGTTAGAACTTTAATGTCAACTACAAATTGTTCACTGAATGCTGTTAGTTTAGGGTGTAGCAATAGGAATCATATAGACGTTATCGGTCTAGTTACTGTTTTGTTTGTTTATTTATTTGTATATCTTGTAGTTTAATTGTCTGTCTATGGAATTAGTTCATCAGTTTGTGTCTTCTAGTTATTTTTGTTATCACAGAGTGCTTGAGACTGTATTTCTTCGAATGCTTGCTGTGTTTGTTTGAAATGTTGCAGTGGGCAACACAGTTTAAAGGTGCAGGGTCATGGTCGGACATGCACACTTGAGCCGATCTCAAGTGAGGTAGCTTTGCATTGTAGCTATTGTACGTAACATATATTCAAGTGTCCTGGCAAGAAAATCAGTTTCGATCGCCAGTAAGCCCTTCAAGTGCTGTTCGTATGTTGTGCATGCGAAAATGTCACTAGACGAAACTACTGCAAAACTGGCTATTATGTGTCAATCGACGGGCACGGCAGCAGTGTAAGCTTTAAACAATACAAAATTTTGGTGCTCACTGTGAACTGAGTGTGCTTGGTTACTCTGAGAGGGATGTGACTACGGCAGATGCCATATACGGGAACGTGACGTGTGCATTCTGGACACGTGCAGAGCGTAAGGAACTCCGATCTGGCTCGAGTACGAGGGTACTTGTCGAATTTTACCGAAACTACAGTGTAGCAACCTCAGTTTGAGGTTTTAGAAGAAAAATTCCGAGAGCTACATCTAAAGAGTCTAGAAAATAGCTACCAGAGTCACGGTCTAACGCAACCTCATACTGCAACGTCTTGATCGTTCCAATTCAGGCTATAGAGAGACTTCAGTCGGCTTTGCCTTCAGTGCAAATTAGAGCGTCTAGGTGTTTGCGGTTACTGAGTGTTTGAAAAAATGCACCCTTCTCAAAGGGATGCTGTGCACATATCTGAGCGTAATCCTGCACCTTTAATATAGCTGCTGCAGTGTTATTGGAAGAAGTATAGTACCATAAATGGAATTTTTTTGTAATTTACTAGTGCTTGGTAAAGTATTTTTATATGCAGCAGTTTGATTAGGGCCGAGCTTCACAAGCAAGTTGATGCAAATGATAACATTATGTTGTTGGTTGTAAACATGCAGTTTGATAGTTTGTTTTGTAGATTGCAGATACAGAGATTGTTATTCATCAGTTAAATGAAGAAGTTGAGCAACTTCGTGTAGAAAAGGAGAAGAGTGAATGCAAGGTATGTGTTCTAATGAGGGGTTTGAAGAAGGATGGTTTTTATGTGCTTATTGCTATTCTTCAGAATGCTGGGTTTCAATCAGAAATCAACAGCATTATGTTAGACAAGCAACTACTTGAACATCAGCAACAGGACTGTATGGACAAGGTGCAAACTGTTATGTTTTTATAGTTAGTTGATCTTGTTGATCTCCTTTGTGTTTGATAGCTTGCTCATCAAGATGAAATGCTGGGGACACTAGAAGAATGCTCACGTCTACTGGAACAGAGATATGAGAAATCACTGGTTGAGGTAATTTTCTTGCATGCTGGCAAGGACAGGACTCTCCAATACACAAATACTCATGTTTGTATTCACTGGCACTCTAAAACCAAGTCGAATGCTTCATTGCAGTGATTCTATACATTTGTTGCATCCCATGCAAGCTGAGACAGATTAGAGACAGCAGGATGCAAATAAGTACAACAATTTCTTATGAAAACATTTTGGATTTAGTGGTGTACAGTTTGCAAACAGGCACCACCATCTTAATATATTGAGGTCATGAACTTGGCTATTAATTGTACAGTGTTGCTGATGTTATAGGCAGACTCTAATCTGCAAACAATACAGTATGGTGAAGATTGGTGTGTATAGGCCGGTAGAGTGGCTTACATTATGCATAGGCTCTATTTCTGTGTCAATTTGAGCTCTAGAGAGCTAGTGTTTGATAACTTGAGGAAGTCCCTAGCAGGATCTGCTGTCACTCTTGTGTGTTTAAGCTTTTTTAGTTTATCTGGCTTAGCAGCTTCTCTTTGCTGTTGTACTGCATGTTGATTGTCGTTGAATCTTTACTCTAAAGTCCCTGTTGAACTGAAGTTGAGCAACTACTCAAGCACATGATTGACATAGGACTGTTGCAATGACATAATGCAACAGTGCTACATAATTTTACAAAATCTAGTTCTCACGTTTTAGGTTTGCCTTTCTTTATAGGGAATAGTGGGCTAAATACGAAATAGGGGGAGTTATGTGCATAGAATAAGAGGATGTAGACTAGAGAGCTCATACAGGAAAACCCTTGCATTGGTATGGAAGAGCAGTTCAAGGGCCATGATTGTGTCATTCGATTAATTAATAATCACAGGAGACAGGCAGACAGACAGACAGACAGGAGGCAGCGAGGCAGTGATTGAAACAGCAGCTATGACAAAAACTGATGGTGACTGACAAATAATTGACATTTGTGAAATGGTCATTGCAGTATCTAGTTGAAACAAATAGATGAAACACGAGAGAATATACTGTAACATGTTTGTTTTGTTTAGGTGAGACATCGGACAGACTCAATTCACAGACTAGAAGCAGAAGTTTTGGCTTCAAAGCAAAGCAAGCTAGAACTGGAGCAGGAAGTGAGTGCTTGCTCATAACCTATTTCTTTGGATCACACTTTTGCAAGGAGATGTCCACCAGAACATTGACAGAGACAGTTTTTCTTTTCAATGGCATTTTTAAGAGGCCAGAGACATGCTGAGTACTTCTTTATTAGTTTAATCTTTCTATAGTTTGTTTTCTTGAACAATTTAATAAATTTTGAGTAAAGAATTTTGTCTATGGCGTTGAGAGTTGTTGAGTGTAGCATGTAATGAATGTGTTGTCTGACAGTGTGAGCAGTGGAAGGAGCGTTACAGGAGTTTGGAGGACGAGCTGCATGCTGTCAAAGATGACTATGGAACAATAAAAAATAAGGTTGGGTGGGTTGGAGGGTATTCGTGCTTTAGAGCAACTGTTTGTGGTGAATTAATTAGATGGAGCAAGAAGAGCAACACAGGTTAGAACTGTCACATGAAATGGAGAAGCTGAAATTCAATTATGATAAAGTAAGATGAGTATGTTGTTTAATTAATGAAATTAAGTCATGTGACAAATGTGAAACTACAAATACAGTATGACGTAGTGAGAATACACAATACCATGTGCAATCAATGCTCAATATAAAGCAAAAGATGAGTTGTAATCTGGCATCAAGAAGTAGACATTGTAAAAATGGAATTTTAAATAAGATTGGTTTTATTGAACAGTAAATTGTAATGAATCTAAGATACAGGCAATAATATACGATAAGAGACATACAATCAAAAACATTGTAAGTCACTGAATTTGTAGTAACCAATTTTTGAGAATACATGCTAGTTTTCTTTATATTACAAGTACATTTCAACACATTGTCTGATGTTTGTTCTTGTGATTTGTTGGCAGCAGCCAATCTCTACCTGAAGGGGTAGAATTAGGTTGTGATTAATTGTAATAAGTAATTCTGAGGTTCTACGCAAAATACATAAATTAAGTTTCTGTCAAAAATTTGATATTACAGTAGCAGAGTATAAATGATGTAACCAAATTAAATTGTTTAATAGTAGTTGACAAAATATGCGAAGGAAATGTAAAGATGAATAGAAAGAAGTGGATATATAGGGATTGAAAATACAGTAAACTATTTAGTTTCAGCCATTCAAATGTGTATGTACTATTCTAATTTATTTATTATCTATTTCTATGAAGTTGACCAGGGAGCATGATAATCTTGTATCAGAAGCAGCGAAGCTACAAGGCAAACGTCAGATAGAGAATGAGGATATGAGTATGTTACAGAGGAAAGTTGATCAACTTACTACTGAATTGTTGTCTGCAAAACGTTGGCGAGAGTCAAAGGAAACCGAGGTTTATTTGTAAAACATTTATGTTTTTCGTTGGTGTAGAAATTCTCTTGTACAGCTGGGTGATTGTAGAGATCAACTTGCTCTCTTGTCTGGTGAATTGGAAAGAACGAGACGTGATCTTGTAGTTGATAAGAAGGAGGTAATACCCACTTGGATGTGGTAGATTCAACTAAATTTGACTGATTGTGCAACTACTGTAGATTGCAAAGAAAGATGGAGAGTTGTTGATGCTGAAAGTCAACTTGTCAACAACGGAGAAACAGTGCGAAACACTGAATGATCAGGTTAGTCTGTTGTGATGTCTGCTGAATATTCGTAATAGTTTGTGTGACTGTAGTTAACAGCACAAGAAGAGGCAGTCAGGAGCATGAAGGTACAAGTGAATGAAGTTGAGCAACGAGAACAATCTTTACAGTTTAAGGTTTGAGTTTTGTTCTTATATCTACGTGTTATTAATACATTGTTGTGTCGGTGTTGTATTATAGGTCTCTCAGCTTCAACAGGACAACTGGACACTTGAACAACGACTTAAGTCCAGTCAAGATGAAGTGTGATGACATATTTGATAATTATAAACATGGCAACAGTTTACTAGTCATTTGTAGTTGCAAGCTGTTGCTGATGTGGTAATGGACATACCCAATGGAGCTACTGCACGAAATGGAAGTGTAGCAGCCACACTGAATATTTGGATTAGGTTGATATCATGTTACTTTATAAGAAGTGATATTTGTAATCTTTTCTTGGTTTTAAGACATTTGAAGCAAGCAGTAGAAACCGCTTCCAAAGAAAAGGAAAAAGTTGAAAATATTTTTGGTGTGTGGACTTGTTCTACTGGTTTGTGACTGTTGATATAGATGCTTTCTTTTACAGAGCAGTGTTATCAGGAAGATGTTGAGGTATGAAGTGTGTGTGTGTGTGTGTGTGCACGTGCACGTGCGCTCACACGTGTGGATGTTGTGTGCATGTGATGTAGGCATTGGTTGTGTTGTGTTGTGGTTTGTATTTTGTGGATGCAGTCTACTATATTAGTGTTTGATTATGTTAGAGACGAGATCAGGAGCTGTCCAAACAACGTGAGCTAATTGAAAGGTTGTATCAGCAAGTTGAAAATCACTTATCTGCAAGGTTAACATTAGTGTTCATGCAGTAATTGCATAATGCACAGTCAAATATTTGTGATCAAGCCAATTAGTTTGCTTTGGTATTAGGGCTGTAACATGAGATTAGTGCTAACATATACCTATGGGTTGTAGAATGTAGTACGATGTGTATTGATAGGAGGCAGTCGGAGCAGCAGGCATGTGTAAGGTCTGTGACCATAGAGAAGATCCAAGAGAAGCTTGATAAATCTGTTCAAACAGTTGAGAAGCTCAGTCGACAGCTTTCTGTGTTGAGCAAAGAGAATGTTGAGTTACGATCAAATGTGGAAAGGGAACGAGCTGCTGTGAAGGTGATGTAGTTTTTGTGACTGGCATGGACTTGTGTATGTTTGTTCATATAGTGTGCTTATATGTAATGTGTGTGCACATTTGATTATCTCTGTTTGTGTATGTGTTGGTGCATTTGGTTTTGTCTCTGCTGTGTAACAGGACTGAGTATTGATTATTGAATAGTAAGCATAAATGAAGCAGTCTTCCCTGTAACTCTGTGTTATATGCTGCATTCTGTGATGCGTGAATAACTTTGAGTTGTATTCCAGCCTTGCACTGCAGTGAGCATTCAACCAATAGAAATTCAGCTAGTTCATCACGTGATGAATGCTATAGTGCATATTATTGCTTTCAGTACATACAACAGCTTCAACATAAAGCGATTCTCAAGTAGACTGTCTGACAGCATGCTTCATCCATGGACAAGTGCTGTAGAAGAGGAAAAAATTAATTTAATTTGCAATCTGTTAATTTTCACAGATAGACCGGTTAAGGGACTGATATGGTTTACAACTTGTATCTTTGAAGTTGAAGCTGACCAGTAACACACTGTCTGTTTGGTTGGCTTTGTATCTTTGAAGTTCAAACTGACCAACACACTGTCTGTCTGTGTGGTTATTTTTAGTGTATTTCTGTTTGCATTGTGTTTGCATTGTGGCTAATTTTCATGTACTTGAAGTATGAATCACATACTAATCATTGCAGGTTCTTCGTTTGGAGCTTAGGAACAAAGAAGCAAGACTTGCACAGCTACAAGAAGAACTTGAAGCTAAAGTCATGGCATCTCCTGATTCTGGCAACTGTGATTGGGACTCATATGATGATGTAGAGAAGTTTGACAGAATGTTAGTGAATCTGTTGTTTTGAAAATTTGTTTGACAGGCAAGTCACTCTGCCACTGGAAGTCTGTATGCAAATGTACTGAGAAGAGGACTGGAACAGTAAGGCTTAGTTATTTTGTTTCTGCGGCGTTGCTTACAACAACTGACTCATATGTGTTGTAGACAGGAGACTGTGGAACAGGTGGCTGTGACCATATCTTGGTGCTATTTATATATAAAATCTTAATGTTTTTGTAACAGCCTAGTCTTGAGGTAAACGAGCAAGCTGACAGTGATCATGGCATTCTAGATGCAAGCTATTGGATTGACAATTCGTCAAAGGTGATTTACCGTCATATGAATCGTTCAGGTTTGAAAAGCAGGCATATTCATGTCACTTGATGCTTGTGTAATTGATGCATCAATACATGAAGACAACTGTTTTCAATCTTGAAATGCTTTTACGTGTTGTATCGTCTTTCTCATGTTAGCTGACTCTGCAGTTGCAGCAGTGCAGTTTGTACTATGCACAAGAAGATCGACGGCAGGCTCTAGAGCTGGAACAGCTACATGAACAACAGAGGTCACGGCCTACTTCTGCCCACAAGTGCAATGTCTCTCCCACTTCTTCTAAAGAAGACAATCTTGAGGAAGACGTTTCCGAGGAAGACATTCCCTAGAAATACTAATTTTAATGCATGTAAGAGGCACGCAACGTTAACTATACTTCGATTCATTATCAGCTATTTTTATATCCTGTCTTTACTAAGCTGATATAGCCAAAGCAGTGACAGATTATATTTGACTGTACAATGTATATTACGTTCTGAAGAGCAAGAATCAGATAAAGTCTGCATGATGCAGTTGTCTGTGCCTACGTTTATGCGTGTGTATGCATGAGATGTGGAAGGGCACAGTCTAGTTACTTACTTCAAACACGTTGTTGCTCTAGAATTTTGGACTGTACTATGAAGTTGTTGCCTGCTTACTTACTTGAATTAGAGATGGAAGGTAGACAGAAGATTATTTGGTAATGCAAACGTTACCGATCGCGGTGCGCTAAGGAAGACCGAGGCTATATGCATCCGGGTTTTGGACGACATGCTGCACGTATGAGTGGCCTAAAGCGCAAACTGTTCAAGCAGACGTCACTGGTGGATATTTTTCAACCAAAACTCAAGTTTTCGAAAGCAGGCAAATGTCTAACGCAATTAATGCCATAAGATTCGGTTAACTGATTCTTTTATATTTTAGATTCCTCGCAACTAATGGACTCCACAGACGACAGTTGTAAGGAACGTGAGCTCACAACAACAGCAGCAGCAAATCAACGGAGTAGTGACGTTGATGATTCTTCAGCTGGGTCACCACGTTTGTTCAGCGAGTCAGTAAATTTAAAGATTAAATTAACTACTTAATTAATTAATTAACTAAGCTTTTGCATGAGTAAAGGTTAAGATATAATAGTTGTTTGTCTATGGATTTGATGATATTTGCCAATCTCAAATATTGGCAGACAAGTTAATTGGTAGAATTATATGTGTCTTGGGTAGTCAATCGTTTGTGCAAAACACTATGTGTCTATGTTATTGGAACATCAACTGTTACTGTAAATGTCCCCAAAAGAGCCTATTTGATCAACGGCCCTGAGGTGGTTAAAAGGTGAAAAAATGTGCTTGTTCAAATATGTTCAAAAAGTGCTTCCAGACAGCCTAGTGTAGCTTGATCACCATGTATTGTAGACTACTTCAAGTTCAGTCCTAATTAATTCTTAATTATTATCACTGCTGTTTGGAGTGTAAACTAATGCATGAACAGCATAGGAGCATGATCTGACTGTTGTCAACATGCATTGCCATTCTACAGTGTGGTGTTTTGTCAGACTTACTTTTGCTGGACAAACGCAATCATACAATAACTGCTTCTGTCCAAATGACGGCTTGTTACAAAGAATTGTGTCAGTAGAGCATCTTTTTTTAGTCAAGCACATGTTTGGATAAGAATAGGAGTGCATTTAGAGAGCTGATCACTTCTAAGCTTGAATCCTTTAGCATTTTGGCCAACTCTGCTTATTATGACCTTCTCTTGCATGAAATGATGCAATTATTATTGATGGTCTTAGTGAAGTGGTGGACATGCAGAACTCTAATGAATAGGCAAGTTGGCTAAATGAGAGCAAATTATTATGTAGCTAATGAAGGTGCATGAACAGCTAATCATTACAGATGGTTATTTGAATTGGTTAGCATATCTCACTTGCAATGGTGGACATGGAATGAGCACCTATAATTATTTTTAGTGCCTCACATTGTTCCTCAACAAGCAGTTTGGCTAGCAGCATGGATGATGCACGTTTCCAGCCTGTGTTTAGAAAACTGGGAGAAACAACAGGCTTGGTGAGTGTAATACTCTTCTTACTTAATTGTACTAATCATGTGCATATGGATGGCCATAAAAATGTATAGGGCAGTGCAATTGAATGTCTGAAAAGACAGCCTCAGTGTGGTGCTGTGCTGCCTTTCTTAAAGCCCCATCAAAATCACACAGTTTTGTTTAAGGTAGGAACTATGATTTGATTGATATTGATGGTTAGCTTCATAGGTTGTGCATAGATTCCTTTTCAAGATGGAGTTCGTCCAATGCCATTTCCTGCATCTTACAAGTAATTGCATACCTTGCTCTTGGTTACAGAATAAGGAAATGTTGAGAATTAATTAAATGAATTGTTTTGATTCATGTAGAGATGCTTGGGATCATCACCATGTTCGTTTACCTTGCTCACCACAGAGTCTTTATCCTGTGGTAAATGACAGGGTAAGATGTCCTTGAAATCTGTCTGTTGTCTTTCTGTTTGTCTATTTGTTTGTTTCATACTATCTGTTTGTCAATGCACATGTTTCATTAGAAGAACTGAAGCTTTTGTAGTATCTCCAAAAGAATATAGGCTACTAGCAGTCTAGCATAGTAAACACCAGGCTTTATATGAGGTCAAAACACATCAGTCTGCTGGGTGTCTTGACAGGCTTTCTTGGAGACAAAACTTCGACTGCACAGCCACAAGTTTTTGAAGAGCTCTATTGGTTTATAAATATTTTCATTCTTGTTTCTTTGTAGCAAATGAAGCATTTTAAAGTGAGGCTTGGCTTTAATTTTCTCAGCATCTAAAGTGCTTAACTTAAATGTGAAGACCTATACCTTCCAGGCAGCCCGTTTTGTGTGTTTTTCTTCTTGATTTATTGTTTGCAATGCCAAAATTTATTTTTGGTTGTTTGTCAGCTTGTTTTTAGTTGTCTATTTTGTTCTAGGTGTCATCTTTGAAATTTGTGGTGTGCGTGTGCATGTATGCTCAACCACCTTTTAATTGTTTGTCTGAATTAATATTAGTGTTCTCTTATGTTTGCTACAGTAGTGTCATACAGATAATCTTATCTTCCAGTGTTGCATACAGACTCGTTTATAGCTAGGTGGTCAGAAGGAGCTTGTTAGTCGTTGGGGCATTATAGAAACATCTCTCCTATCAAACATCAATACTTCTTATGACCTTCAGGTAATAAACTGTAAACTTGGTGTTGACTTAGAAATATTGGATCTTTCATGTTTAGCAAGCTATTATGAAGTATAACACTCGATATGCAGACAGATGGGACTTCTCTGGTCTTCACTCATTTTTAAATAATGTATGGCATTTGTTGCGATTGTAGTATTGTAATACAAGTTTGATTAATGTAGGTGGCTGACAGTGCAGAAAGAGTTACTTTCTTCCAGGTGACTTTACCAGCAATGGTGGTAATGGCTTTGCGGCTTCCTGAGCTCATTACACATGTATGTATGTGAAATATGATGCAATTGTGCATTTGATTGTTACTACGGTTTAAACTACTGTTATCTACCATGAGCTGATCACTGAGCCCTTTGCAGTTTTGAGTTAAGCTATGGTTGAATTGCACGGTAGTAGTTTATGACTTCTGTTAGCTAAAGTAACTTTGGCAGTTGAACTTGAATTTTTGCAAAATTTATATTTAATTGTAGTTTTTATTACTTATTTACATTTGACTTTTAAATTGTTAAATTTGTAAGATTTATACGAAGTTTGTTTATGTAGCCAATACCTTTACTAAAGCAGCAAGAGTGTACGTTTATTACAATGAGCCAGGAACAGGTTGGTGTAATATGTTGCAGAAATGTAGTGGTTGAACTGCAAACTTTTGTGCTTTATAGATTGCTTCTCTTTTGGCCAATGCCTTTTTTTGTACTTTTCCACGCCGCAATGCATACAAGCCATCAGCTGAGTACAAGTCATACCCAACTATAAACTTTAACAGGTGCAGCTTAGTCTTAAGACTATGAGTGTGCTAGATGTTGAAAGTTCTGCACAGTTTGTTCAGTGGTGGAGGGAGAAGAAGTCTCGTTCAGGCCAGTAAACTACGATCTCTCATTCATTATTTTCATCGAGTTACTTCAAATCGTATGTTGTTTACGGTCATAAAGATTGTTAGTTATTAGAGTTTTATGGTTTTATAGCTCCAATTGGGACAGTGACATTTGAACGCCGTGTACTCAATGACAATCCATCTTGGGACAAGTAAATTGTTATCTTTGTGATTACTGGATACAGCAAAAATTTACATGAGTAGTTTAATACTTATTTACAATCTTGTGTTTGTAAGATGTGAATCACTAATGTCGAAGCTTCACGTGACAAGTGAGGGAACCATTGAAGACATTGGAGATGGATTGTTACAGGCATGGAAACTTTGGATATTTCCCAGACTGCTCACTGCTGGAGCTGGTTTGTTTGTTTTAGGTTGATTTTGCTAATAAGTTGGTTGGAGGTGGCGTTTTAGGAGGGGTTAGGATTCTATAAATGATTTTAATGAACCGAACAATTATCATTTTTATTGGAATTAGGGTTGTGTGCAAGAAGAAATACGCTTTCTCATTTGTCCTGAACTGATAATCTCTCGCCTATTCACTGAGGGGTTGGCAGACAATGAATGTCTTATCATCACAGGTATAGTACAAGCATATGGTGTCACTTAAGTTAGTGATGTCAGGAGTAGCGTATTGTTTAATAACGTGTTTGTGTTACATGTTGCTCTTTGTTGCTAGTAGGTTTTTATGCAAAATTCAACTAAGTATATTGTAGAACATGTTATGTGTTGTAGACTTGTAGTTGTTTATTACAAGGCCACACTGAAATACGGTCAGACCTGAGATAACATTTAATTAAGGGAAAAGCACCAGGCAGGGTTCTTAGCTTTATATGTGGTTGGCTTGAAAGACAATATGTAGACTAGCATAGTTAAATAATGCGAACATTGTGCTATCAAGCTCTTCTATAGGTGTTGAACGTTACAGTAAGTACAGTGGCTATGCTGACACATTTAGATGGACTGGAAACTACAATGATGAAACACAAAGGTCTTCAGCTTTCTTTCATCATTGTTTGATGTTGAGGTAAATCTATGTTCAGAGATACATGGGGCCGATGTTTTACTGAGGTACTAGTCATTGATGCATTACATTTTCATCGTTTTCCTGAGCAGTTTAAACCAGGATTGATACGACGAGAACTCAACAAGGTCGCACAACAGTTGCACACACTTGTGTTTGTTCATGAGAGTGGGATTTGTTTGTAGGCTTATTGTGGATTTAAGTCTAACACAACGTCTCCTGCTCACCTCTCAGCAATCGCAACAGGTTTAACATAACATAAAACTTTTATTTGGGCATAATGAAGGGCTGTGGGCAGGAAATTGGGGATGTGGTGCATTTGGAGGTGACTTGTATCTAAAAGGTATTGTGGCACTTAGTAATATTGTAGCTGCTGTTTTCATTTGATATATTGGCTAGGTCTAATTCAATTGATGGCTGCTGCTCACACTGGGAGAGATGTGCTATACATTACATTTGGTAACCAGGTTAGTTGTGCCAGTGGTGTTTTTTGTGATCTTCACTGTATAATCCTAGCACACACACACACACACACACACACACACACACACACACACACACACACACACACACACACACACACACACACACCAGTTGGTCAGTTGCAGCCTGGCTGTAATACTTTTAGTCCATTGTCCCATTGCATGGCACATTCATGTGTGTGTGTGTGTGTGTGTGTGTGTGTGTGTGTGTGTGTGTGTGCGCGCACGTGCATGCGCATGCATGCATGTATATGTAGGTTGTTGTTGAATTTTGTTGTGTTACCTCAGAAATTGTGTGATGATTTGGCACAAGTTCATCAATTACTTACAGACTTACAATCTACAGTGGGTTAGTGCAATGTTTCTCCCTATACCACCCTTCACAATTCACCAACTTCTTTGCATCAGGTGATATATGGGCTTTTATTATGGAGTATAGAAAGTACCTCATGCAGAATCCAGGCACTCGTTTGACTGTGTGTGATTTTATACTACAATTAAATGAAAGTGACGATCAAGGACAAGCCACACATGGAAAACAGGCATGTGAGAAAGATGCTGAGGATCAGGTAATTGAAATTGGTACTCTCCAAAGTCAGTCCACTAAGGGATACTCTCTTAACACCAGACACTAGTTGCTTTGACAGAATATCATCTTTCATTGTTTTGCTAGATTGATTACTCTACAGAATGATATAATGACGGTGTATATTTTAATAGAAAATGAATTCAGCCCATTGGGATGTAGGGTGCCTAAAACCTTAGTTGGCGTCACAAGGTGATTCTCCTGCGAGCACCTACCCTGGCTCTAAGAGATCATTAGCACAGACCCCAGTTCTCCTGAGTACAGCACACAAGACCCCAACAATCGAGCTGGGGGTGCAACCTTGAAAAAGGCAGCTTCTGACGTTTACTGTTTACTGTTACCTTTTACCGTGTAAATTAAGTTTCAACATGGGCTGAAAAGTTTGACAACATTTACCAGCTATTCTGACTAATTTAATTCAATGGCAAATTAGTTAGCTAAACAGTGATACACATGGTGTTGTACAACTATATCCATGGCTGCCAGCCAGAGTAAACACGACACAAATTCTCTGGGTCTACTGCTTCTTGTATGAGGTGATTTACCTGACCAGCCACACTCATTGGCACACTGTTTTCCACACCCTCCAGCTTCTGCCTTAACCTCAGCAAAACTCGTACAGCCATTTTGTTATTTGTCTTACTACTGACTTGCCCACTTGTCACGGAGGCTGTCCTAACATTTGCACTAGCACTGGATGGATGAGAAATATCTCCAGCTAAAGCAGCCATGCTGGCATCATCAGTCGACTCACTATTCTCTTGCAGGTTCAATGCTTTTACAGGATTCATTGACCAGTCATATAATGGATCGTGTAGAAGGACCTGAACATGAACCAAATATTGTATTATGGAGCACTACTTACCACTTGCCTGACCTCAAGGATGGTGAGTACTGCTTCTACATTGCCTCTCATCACAATGAGTGTCTCTTCACATGCTCGTCGAAAGATTCCTTCTACACCAGTCACTCCCATTCCATCTACCAAATCTCGAGTGAGTCGAAACGGCACAGTTTCTGGGGTTGGAAGAGCTCTTCCTTGTTCGAATGCAACACCTGTAATCATCTATGTAAGGCACTCAGCCAATTTGCACTGGAAACGAATTTACCAAAGTCTATGTGAATTACTTCTGCGGTATTCCTGTCAATGAGAATGTTCTGAGGATGGCGATCTCCCAGGCCAACAATATAACCAACTGCCAATCAATAAAGCAGTTACATGTCTAGCATTATCATATAGGTGTAGGAACGAATGACCTATTGATGCTGCTGCAAGGCTCCTTGTATATGCCAGACGTCTTTCAAACCAAATTGCAGGGTCAGGAAATGACTCTCTGAAGAAGTGCCGGAACACAGGATGGAAATGTTCAGTTATAGTCTACACAAAATGGAATACAAGTGTTATTGTTATAAAAATGGAGATGTAAAAGTTACCATGTAGCTCTTCAACTTGATTGCCCTGTCCTTGTTTGCTGCTTCCTATGGATATGGATACCATAAGCTCAATCATGATATTTTTGTGTCCGTTGAAATCTTACAGATAGTTTTATTCGGCATTTATGCGAGGTCCAGTCATTTGGTTCATATTTTCTATGAGCTCCTTTTGAGTTGTCTGTTCCTTCACCAACAAGGTAAATACCAAGTGGCACTGTTCCTTCACACCATTCAACCACACCAGAACGCTGAGACAGCGGAATGACCTTTTACAGTGTGATTTACAATAAAACCAATACAAAAGTTTGATTGGTGTTTCACTTTGTATGTTCGTATTGTAAGTTTTCTCTTCCTTGTGGCTGCTTTTTTCTGCAGGAGTTTGTTGACGAGAGCAAACACTTGCTGCATGACAGCATCTTGTCGTAAGTCATCTTTGCCCTGCAGAAACACAATAATAGACAATCACATCCAGCCACTGTGGTAACTTTCATTCCAGTTGGTTCCTTCATGTTCTTGGTGTGGCTAACTGGTTTGGTCTCCTACTTTGTTTAAACAAGGCTGCTACATCTAAGTTATGCTAGTCAAATGGTAGTCTCTGTTGCCTTTAATTAATACCTCTTGGTGACATTAACACCAGTAACAATGAAACTATTCAGGCCTAGGTACAGTTTCCTAACATAGTGAATATTCTGACACAAGTAGAGTGTACAAAGATCTCTAATGCTCAGCTGGAAGTGTGCGTAACCAGGTGTCTCTAGAATAGCGGTTGGTGTATCATCTGCTACGTGATGCTGGTGCTCTCCATGGCTTTGTTTCCACATCCTGATTGTGGAGTCTGTTTTAGATTTATAGGTAGTTTGATATGATGTCATTATGTCTGGAGTTATGATTATCGGAATTTGTACTGTACTTTTAATTAATTAAGAAATTTCTAGGTTTGTTCAAAACATTTGCTGCTAACAGGAAGTCATGGTAGATGTCTGGGTATACATACCGTACCTTCACAAGTTGACGTCGACGCCGTCCATCTGATCCAATGCATGTGACAATTTTAGGATGGTTCACACCACCTGCTTCAGTAAAGCTTGGCTCAAAGTTGTTTACACAAATGATGTTATCATATCGGCAAGTAGGATCAACCTAAACCAACACAACCAGTCAGTTATCACCAAACATCAATTGACAACAACATACCATGAGTTCGACAGTTGGAACAGCAACTTCTTTTAGACCTGAAATTCTCTTCTGCAAATGGGATGGTACCTTCTTGACAGCTCCTAGAAAAATAATGTTCTCCTATAAACTGATATTACACAAACGTGCAACCACATTATTAATATTAATAAAGACAGAAATTGGTCTAGGAAAAGAAGATTAGCAGTATGGTTAGAACTGTGTTGTAGCTAATGCCAAGGGCAGCCACTGTCATCACTAAAGTTCTCTGAGAGGTCATATATAGTTGACTACAGCTGATCACAACAAGCACGTGCCTCCAGTAAACTGTGTATGTAAACACTTGAGATGAATTACCTCTTGTAAACCTTTGACTCTCAGTTATGTGGTAAGCCAAACTGATGTAGAAATGAGCAAGATGTTCCATATCTTGAATCTGGGAGGCACGTTGTGACCTCAGAGTGGCAAGTATCTCCTTTGCAGCTCTGATTTTATCCTGATAAACAGAATGAAGAGTATTCAGTACAAACATGTATCATACTGCAGCAAACAACATGATCTTCACTTCATCAATGACATATTCATCTCTGTCAGTCTTTTCTTTCATTAGTCGTGGCCTCTTGGCACTGGGGCGAATGTTAGAACTCATAGAGTACTCAGCATCTTTATCAGCAAGTGTGAGAGCCATGAGAGCTAACACACAGTGGTGTGGATGATCCAAACACATTCTCTTAATCAACTAAACCATAGGCATATTAGAGTGCTGCTAGTTGTTCATCTTGAAGCAAATACAGTAACCAAACCATTGAAAGTGTTGCTTGAAATTCAGAAGTGATGTTAGTCTGCCGATTGAAGGTCAACCTTGCAGCAAGCTGGTATAGAAGAGGAATGAACTTGCGAGATTGTAGCTTGTTCATCTCTTTCTGCAGTAAAACAAAATTGTAAAGTCAGATCACTGTCGTACTATATGAAGGCATAAACATGAGTGTTATAACATAGCTGCTAGCATAACATCATTTCAGGATACTTCACCTGAACAAGCTGACACACATCTTGCTGGTGGCTGTTCTCCATCCACAAAGAACAGAAACGAAAAACATGCAGATCATAGTCATCCTAAGCAATATGCAAAACTATATCCCCATCTCGTAGTACACAGGCTAATGAACAGTATAGGCCTACTCCTGTTTGCATGCAAAGAGAATAATTCTTCAAAGACTTTAGAGCAAAGGATTTGCTGTCTTCATGGAGGCTTTTAATTTCATTCTCATCAATCTCAATCTGACGTCTCAATGTGTTGTTTCTCCTAATCACAATGAACAATGAACATTTTTGACAAAAGCACAGACAAGCAAGCAAGCAAGAAGGCAGACAACAGGTGGGCAGTCAGACACGTGTAATAACATACCAATGGAGATGACAGACATGACACTGCAACATTCAATTCCAATGCAGCACAAACATCAAAGTAGAAATTATGAAATGTAAACCTCCGTTAAAAACATCAGCCTTGTACAGACCATCTCATGCTGTTGCACCTAGTTTCCGTATGGCATGACAATGCCAGAGAGAAACCAGGCACCAGAGCCAAACCTACGTACATCATTCTCAAACCTTTCAGCAGAACCTCTAGCTAGCCTATGTCCACTTAGTTTTGTGACCAGACACTCTGTAGTGTGGAGGGAAAATATTGTTATTTCCTTGCATTCCAGAATGTCTAGTCTGAGCTCTGAAGACAAACTTGTTCTGTACTTGCACTCATCATTCCATGAACCATCATACAACATACTGACTCATGCAACCACATCCATATGCCCATGCAGTACTGGACATGTACCATCTCAAGGAAAATTGAATGCTCCAAGAGAAAGCTCCTTTCTGGCAAAAATTCTCTGATGCAAGAACAGCAGTTTGCAATTGGCTGCAAGATTTCAAATTCTCTTCACTAGCTATGGTAAGCTAAGATCGTGCTTTTTAATAGTAAAGAAAGTCTGCAAACATGAACCATGACAGACAGACAGACAGACAGACAGACAGACTAGACTTTAGACTACATAGATTAAAGACCTTTTAGTAAAAGGATGAAAACTTTGTAAGAAATATGTATTCTTAGAAAGCAAACAGACAAACAAACTGACATGCACATGAGTATGCAATTAATTATCACACCATAATAACATTAAAACCTTTTCCAGTACTGCTGACTTCCTGGCAATGATACAGTTCCTCTCTGAAGTTGCAAATTTTCAAACTCTTCCTGTATGTTTAGTGTAGCACCGACAGCCAATGTATGATTAGTATTTTCTCCATCTTATAAACCAGACCAGTAACTATTGTCACCTTTTGCTGTTGCATGAGCTCTTTCTTTATTTCAAAGTCACTTGACTGCATGTAATCAGCAATTTTACGATAACGTTGATCACCATACCGAGCCAATGAGAAGTATGCCTGTAAAAATTTAAAGAAACTAAATTAAATACCAGCATATACTATAATTGCTAGTCAGACTAAATTAGAAATGATTTAAAATCAAGAATTGCAAATGCAAAGCAAACAATTTCTGTAATTACTTTCATAAGTGATGACTCTGTTTGACTGTTGTCTTCTAGCTGACTCAGTAAATTAGCAGCCTATTAATAAAAACACTGATTAAATCAATACTTGTGCACTGTCATGTGTCTTCAGACAGGTTGCAAGTATTTATCCACAACAATTGTTGGACGTTCTGAATGAGACTCAGCCAGCCAGTTCCCATGAAGAAGAAGGACATTTGGGTAGAGTGCATTGACAGCATCGTTATCACCCTGCATCTGCATCATTAAACAGAAGAAACACAATGTGCTACAAGAGTCAACTTTAATATTAATATTCTAAATTCATTATGATCATTTCCATTCTTTTTACTTGTTTTAAAACATTTTAGCAACAAGAATTTGACACACTACATGATCTTGGTAAGATCAATGACAACGATCTCATGTTGACAGCGATTGAATCACGACTATTTATTAATCATGTGAATACGTACATTACAACAAATAGATAAGCTAGCTGCTCATACATTAAAGTATCAAAACATTCAACAAAGAGGCTAACAGTTAAATAATAAATACCCAGCAGTTTGTTCATGTGTTCCTGTTTGACTTAAATTGTGAATTGTGACTTTACTTCATTATATCAAAATCTCGTTTTAATTTTACCTTCTCTAGGTCATTGTGGAGGCTGGCAATTGCTCTAAGAGCAACTTTCTCTTCTCCACGTAACCAAAACAGCTCGGCTTCCTTCATGCGACACTGGTAATTAAGTGCAGTACTTTCAGATGAAAGCTGGTTGCAAAGAAGCTTTAATTTAGCCAAGGCTTGCTGAGAAACCTGGCAACCAAAGTGAAGAGATACAGCACAAACATAATAGCAGATAACTTTCAGTGTTACTTGATGACAGCTTGCTTGGCTAGCTACTTCTGCCTGAGACTGTAAGTGGTTGACAAGAATTGTCATCAGTGACTCACTCTGCCCACTGCTGGCACCCAATTGATGACATCTGTTAACAGCTATTTGTAGCAGAGATGTCCGTAAGGCCAGAACTGGTTCCACATGAACGAAATGATCTTGAGTGAGTTGCAGTCGATGTTGCCATTGAGATGACACACCATCATATGAGCTATTTCTGAAGAAACACAGAAAGCAGCTAAAACACTAGTGAAAATCATTTGTTTACCGATATGGCATGTGTACATGCATTGCAGGTGGAGAACACAGACACAAAGACAAATCAATTCTGTAAAGGAAGTAATCGACAATGAAGGAAAAGACTTGCAATCTTGGAACTAATTAAACATAAATAACTTATAAGTATTAAAAGTACTGTAGCTATTAAATACACTCAAACGTCTCTTATCCGGACTTCTGAGATACGGTCACGTTTGTATCCTGGGCACCGGCGAGAACTTGCACAATCAGCTACTGCAAGTACAGTACGTCATGTAATCATGCATTAGGTACTGTATTACACGTCTCAATGAAAATGCAGCATGGATGGATATACACATACAGTAGGTACATATTCACTCCTGTGTAATTTAATTTTCACATGAGAAAGAGCCTTCAACACCATTTGAGCTGATCTACTGCTTGTAAAATGTGTTTATCTTAAGATACGGGCAGTGCCCACTCCCAAGCTGCCTAGCTAGGAAACGTTTGAGTGTAGATGCAAATTTCAAAGCTACAAGATGTACTACAAAATAACTTGAATTTTCACCCTGCACAAAGAAGCTTGTGATTACACATTGACAAGGTTTGTAATTATTAGGAATGTTGCAGCAATGAGTATAAGACAAACTTCAGCCAAACTGCTGTGACCTACCTCTTCATCACATTGCATATCTCTTTCATTTCAACAAGGCACTGCAGTCTTGCTAACATTGGGTAAATTCCTAGAATGCTTTCCAAGCTTGCAGCAGCAAGATCAGATATTACAATTTTTCTGTTCATAACAAGCTAGTGTCAACAATTTAGAACACATAAATAAAGCAGATATAGAAGCTCTCACAGTGCCTGGTTAAGACTTGACTGAAACGGACCAAACTCGCTGTTGCTCAAGGCATGGAGGCACGAATGAACAGCATGATGATATCCTGTGCTACTAGAGACAGAACTAAATATTCAGAAAATAATGAGCATGCACGTATTGTCTGTTAAGCAATCAGTAGCTCCATCACCGAGATTCTATGTCAAGGTTCCACACACAGTTTCTCCAAGCCATCTCATACTGATGCTCTGACATCTGACACAACAATTGGAACATTAATCTCCTGAAAAAGAAACTGTAGCTGGTATGAAGTGTAAAGATTATGTCTGCGGTTCAACGCACCAGACAAACATCAACCACATAACTGAGAATAAACATAGACACAAACCAATACGAAAGATGTAGGGTTGCCGTATGAAAAAGAATAGAAACAAGACCATGTAAGGATGTGCTGTGACATCTTTCGTATACAGCTGCAGACTGACTGAGCAATACATCATCCCTACATTGCACCACTTTCTAATTAGTAAGGTTAAAACACACATTATAGTGTCTCTAATTAGAAAATGGTGCAATGTAAGAATGATGTATTGCTCAGTCAGTCTGTATATGAAAGATGTCACAGCACACCCTTACTTGGTCTTGTTTCTATTCTTTTTCATACGGCAACCCTACATCTTTCTCATTTTTTCTTATACTTGTTTGCATTCATTTTTCTACATGAGAGTAACTTACTAGTAGATATAGGCACAGCAGTAACGGTGTAGCCTCGCAAGCCAGGCTTTTCCCCGAGCTAAATGTACGTGAATCACGCGAGGAGGAGGAGGAGGAGGAGGAGGAGGAGGAGGAGGAAAGGAGGAGGAGGAGGAGGAGGAGGAGGAGGAGGAGGAGGAGGAGGAGGAGGAGGAGGAGGAGGAAGAGCTTTTGCCGCAATTGCTCCAGCATGAAAAAGCTCAGCGACTGCGCGGAAGAGTTAGTCTGGATTCGGTGCAAATGCAATCAGAATTTAGAGAGAAACGCTAGCAGAAGAGCGGCTTCAATTAGCGCAGTGTGAAAAATAGGGAATTATTATAGCTCGGACAGACTGAGTCTACATAGGACATTCTTGTATGGTGTTACATGTCTAATTAAGTGCCTCCCCTACTGCAGCCATTTTGCAAGCAATTTTTACAACCAACTTCCAAGGAAGAAGTGGTGTTAAAGGCAGCTGAGGTTTCTCTGGATAAAACATGCTAGGAGGCACCTTAGTTCATGAAATTAACAGTTTGGAAAGGCCATCACGTGCTAAGAGACAAGGTTTACACTATCATATATGAGTAGTGATGGATGTTTTGTCCAAACACGTCCCAACACAGTGAGGTATTTGGTCGGATACACAACACATTTGGTGAAACATATTGTCCTATGTCCTACCGTTATTTTCCACACTGCAGCGTATAGTCTTCAATCGCTGGAAGCGTCTCAGAGGGCGACGACACATACAGTCTACAGGACTGGTGTGGGTGTGTTCAAATGAACTGGAAGGTGTAGCGTTTGCGTCATCGAGAAATTTTACGGGCGTGGGGGAGGGGGTCGGTCCCTCAAGAGGGAACCATGCCCTGCAATGACAAATTTGAGTAGCCATGGACCTGGTCCTTTGCAAGCGCAGAGGTTTGGTATAAAAATCAGCTTTGTAGCATAAACGGTTGATACCGATACCCGCTCTTACAGGAACTGAACACAAACTCAGCCCTACATACCAACGCTACCACATTGGTGATACATACTGATACATATACGGAAACTTAAGTATTTATGTTGCCATATAATATGTTATGGTACATTGTAGTACAATTTAGGTACATGTCAGTACATGTTAATACACAAATATAATTGCAAAAAGTAGTCAAGCCTGGTAAATAAACGTTGGCAATAAGGGTAGCCAACAACTTGCCTTAAAGCATATGACAATGAATACTTGCCTTGGCAGCTTCAATTGGATCCGTATTCCACAAACCATCCATGTATGTAAACGCCACGTGATTCAAACCAAGATGCTTCAAAGACTACAATAGAAGACCATGGTAACACTTTCTGTACACATATCAAACAAACCTACAAGTCAAACCTCAACAACAGACGCCTTGCACCCAGAAGCACAATCTTGCAGCTGGAGATCATACGAACCTACAAAAATAGAAACTTCAATTTGCACTCTGCACTTTATCATCATAAACCAACCTAGAGCTCTTGTCCATTGACCCTCTTCCTCATAAATCTTAAGTCTTGCACTTGCATCCTCACTGCAAACAACAGCAGCACCTTGAAGAGCATCAGGCTCACCAATCTTTGAATATGCTTCAAGCAGAACAGAATGGTGAGAACCCATCAGCAAACTGTCCTGACGAAACAATCCTTCAGCACTGGATGCCACATCAAGTAAAGGCGAAGTGAGAGACGACTGTGGTGTGGAAAAGTACGCTATTCGAGATGATCTGCAATTCATAATGTAAAAATCACACTCATACCTTTCTTTCAATTGTTCTGAATGACTAATAAAGATATGGTAAATGTAAAAATTCATGAAACACACTTTCAATGTACAAAGTCACCACTGGCAAGGTATTTTCAGGTCTCTTTCTGCACAGTAAGTTTCCAAGTAGGTAATGCAAGCCTTGATACTGTTCACTTCCAGTAGACAAAACTGTAAACTTATTAATTAATTAGACAAACACAAACAATAGTCTCATTTAAAACATTTACTAGTTTAACAATTTATCATTAATGATGTAACTTAAAGATGACAGCTGTAAGTGACCACTACATAGATACCCAGAAAGCCATTATGAACAACATAAACTATAAACTACTGCTTACTTCTTTGCATCCTGCCATATCTCCAAGTACAACAAAGACATAAAATATGCTGAACACATCTGAGCAGCTTCAGCCAAACTCAAATAATTCAATTCAAGCCAAAAGTTGTTCTCCCATGAATTACTGCCAATAATAACAGCACTGCATGATCACAAACAGTATATACAGAACATGTATCATTAGAACAGAACCTATTCTCTTTCTTGTCTTTCGTTCTCAAAAAGTTTATTGTGTTGAGTAGTAGTTTGATTGATTCCCTGGCAACTGTAGTGATTAAATGCGGTGACACATCATTGTCAGTTGTTGTTTCCTTCAAGCTTCGAAGTCTTGAGAAAAACCCTTGTATCTGAGATGACAACACATTGCAGTAGACTGGATTCTTTGACTGGAGAATATTGTGGATTAGATGAGGAAAAAGAAATTCAGCAAATGAGACCTAAATAGTAGAACTCATTAATGGAAACTCATGTACAATGTCTTGAAGTACTTAGCATAGCTAAGAATGACCACATACGACGTGCATGTAATCTGTCAGCTTTCTGAGCTACAAAAAGTATGTAAAATAACATACCAAACAAATTAACAAGGTAACTTAAATGTGTGGTTGTCAACTCCCACTCATCCTTCACCTAGCTGTCTTCTGTATAAAATAGTGTTTAATACAATAACTCAGTCAGCTGTCTATCTGTTTCTATTTTCTCCACTCCACAAATCCACACTCTACTTGTCAGTTTGTCTGACTGTTGTTCATCAGTTCAATTCAACTATTGTCTGTCTATGTTTATCATTCTCAGTCTATCTGCAAAACACTTTCAACTCTCTAAGAAATACCTTAGCATGGCAGGCTGGTTGCAGCAAAACAAGCATAGGATCTGTCACACCATTACTCTGCAGGAAAGCAGCAGTAACATCTTGAACCCACTGGTTGTGAGTTCGCTGACCACTAGCTCCTGGAGGCCACCAAAGATCTGATTGATCAACATGTCTTACAAACACTTCCTCACATGAAGTCACTACTGGATTATTCAGCTGCAAAAAATATTTTCAATATCAACACACACACACACACACACACACACACACACACACACACACACACACACACACACGCACGTGCACACGCACAAACACACACACACACACACACACACACACACACACACACACACACACACACACACACACACACACACACAGACACGGTGGAGTGAGTGGTCAACACAACCAAACTCATTTATGGCTTTGCTTGTGTCTCCACAGACCAATGGTTGCTGTGCAGGAGTGTCCACAAACATCGCATGTGAAGTTGCCACTCTTAGAGATCATCTTTCGTTCCTGCCTTTTTTGTTGAAGTGTTTTCAAACATTGGTCTTCAAAATGATCTAAAGATATTTTGCAATAAGATCTCCACAGAGACCTGTCTGACGCATAGCTTTCCCAGTTGGATATATCAATATTACAAGATTGCAAATAGGATTTCAATGTGTCTTTAAAGCGCAATTTCTGACCACCTGCTGTTCTAGAACCTTCCTTCAGCTGACCATAAAATACTGCCCTTGGGATTCTATCAAAGATGGGTCTCACTCAGTGCTGCAATATCAATATTACACTGTTTTAGTTCTCTAGCGATAACTGCGGATCGACGCTCAAGATTGACATTATTTTTGTTATCTCGTAATGTTCTTACATTCCATGTTGCAATTGTCAACTTCAATCGTTCATTTTTCTTTTCTTTCGACTCACACACACACTCACACACACACACACACACACACACACACACACACACACACACACACACACAACTAACGTTTATGTGCATCTAAATATACCCATCTAAAAAGATGACAATATCCAGCAAGAAAGAGCCAAACAACAGAAGCAATACCTATGCACATGCTTACGCACATGCACAACACATACAATACACACCTATCTATGGTTACCAAGCTATGAATAATGTCACCTGTCTCTGGAGTAAGGTCAACCACAACGTTGCCAGAAAAGAATAGTAGAAGTTCATAAAAGTACATGAGCAAAGCAAATCAATATACAAAGTCTTAGCAAAAGACACAATTAAAGCAGATAAAACCTTCCATCGCACTAAAACCAACATATAGATTTGATTACAAAGTCACTACAATTTCGTGAAGAATGTAAACCAAATTCTGCCAATGCAAAGCAAGGGGCAGGTTTACCTTACTTAGTATCTAATTTAGAAATGGAAGGCACTCCAGTTGTATAATATCACTTTGCAAGTTTACATAAAATTGCCATACTTAAATGTATGACAATCATGCAGTATGAATTACCTCCTCTTCTTGTTCACATTTAAATGGATACAAATACTCGTGTAAGTCATCAATGCCATGTTCTTCATATTCCACCAAAAACTCACTGCCATACTTAGTTGCTAGAATTGATTTCAAACAGCTTGCAGCAGCTGTAGCTACACTAACACTAATGTGCTAAACTTTAGATTGAGACCATAAACACATGTTTTTGTACACACCTGTCATCAGTTAGCAATGCATTAAGCTTGTGTAAGAGCTTGCAAGGTCGAATTCCAGCTGAAACAATTCTGAAACTCAGCATAGCTTCATGATATGGCTGATTTTCTAACAAGATAACATGAATATAAACTACCAATGCTCACTTATGAAATGGATACAATCACAAAATGAAACACTAGAATATCTTTCAGTTACCAAAATAATACGATGCATATTCACATAATTATTAAAGTAGCAATTAAAGAGACATAACTACTAAAAATGCTGTTCATGTTTATTCAGGCAAGCAGTAATGTTGTGTCAACATAGAAGTAGCAATGAGCAAATCTGTACAAAATTGCTGATATGCCAGTGAGTTACCATATGACACTGATGCTGACGTGGACGTTGATGCTAATGTCAAAATAGAAAGGAATCCAACTCCAGCATCAACATCAAAGGATGCTGCCTCTGTTGAGGCGGTCTCTTTGAAGTTTGATGCTTAGCTGAGTGTCAGCACTAGATTGTAAACCAAGCCTAACTCACACATTTATCTAGTCAGCAAAGCAACTAACCCTGCCAAACTACAGCATAGTTTCTGTATAACAGTACAGCTTTACTTGCTCACCTTCTTCATCAATTTGTGTTGATAAAGAAATTGATCCAATATCTATAGCTCCCAATTCTCCAAGACAAGCAGCAACTTCTGAGACAACCATGCAAGACTGCTCACTTGTCACCTTTACAGTGAATGAGGCAAGCCAAATCAAATGACAAATCAGTTTTCGAACTGTGGTTGGATTTAGCTGTCCTATTTCTTTTGTGCTTTCTTTTAGCTGCAGTTTCAGACTCTGCAGTCCTTCTAGACGAGCTTCAGCAGGACAGTGTCTATCAACTGACATAAATCTTGTAACATTCTTTTCAAGCGTCAACAAGCCTTTCTCCTGCTGTGCCTGTCGGTAAACTCTTTGAAGAGAATTGAACAATTCCAAGTCTGGGAAAGGATCAAGTGAAGCAATAAAGTTCTTCAACCGAGAGTAGTTGTTTTTAATCAGAACATTAAGAAGAGCCAATGCCTGTAACAGAGTTACACAAATTACACAGAAGACACCACGACAGCAGTAGGTATGATACCTCTTGTGCTGCTGGTTGCTGTCTTGCTGCAATTTCAGTCAAACAGCTGACAATAATGTGAAGGTGGCTTCCAAGGACCTAAAATATCCAATAGCCAGTGAATTATGTAACTGATGAGTCAGTCACACCTACTAGCTGTAAACATGCAATACCTAATCAACAAAAATTGGTTAATATGCTAAAATTAATTGCATTTTCGTGTGCTGTATACTACTTACTGGGGTACCTCATATGTCACTGTTCATATGACATATGATAACATCAATTAACATGGAAAGATATCAACAAAGACTAACTTTGACAAAGACAAAGATTAACTAAGAACTAAAGATAAACAGTTAACTATTGATTCGATGTTAGAAGTGTTTTTCAGTTTCAGTAGAGATACTGGTAAGCTTTACATGTAAGGAATAAACTAAATATTTAACAACACACAATTGCTGAACAATGAAGAATAATATAACGCTGATTAAAATTACAAACATTACAAAAACAAACAATACAAACACAAATATAATTAACCAATTAATTAAAGTTAAGTTAGTTTGAAATAAATTTTTATGTAACAAGTGTTCTGAATGACAGTAGTAAACAGACAGCAACCAACCTGAGAACAATTCCCCAATGCTGCAGTACAAACAACGAACAATATTTGACAACACAGTGACATGAACTTTTCCCATACAGCTAAGCAATTAGTTTCCTTTTGTTTGCTTGAATGCATATGCTTCAGCAGCTCAACAACAGTCCCAACAACATCTCTAAAGAAGTATGTACGAGATCCACCAAGCCCAGTATGTATTTGTGCAGCCATCAAGTCAACAAATAAAGCATAGGCCATCAAGACTCTTTTCTTCTCATAATAATTTTGTGATTTGAAAAGAATAGACTTTAGTGACAACAAAACACAATGAATGGTATCTCTTCGAAACGCCAACAAGTCAACAAGTGATGCAAACTCTTCATATCTTTCAACCAAATAGTCAAGAACTGTCTTAATACAATGAGAAGTGTAATATGGAGGATTGGGTTCTGGATCACTGACACTAATGCAACAGCAAATTAAACAAATAATTACAAAACTATCATCTTTCTTGCATTGACAAACCTTGCATATTTAGCATAAACTGAGTGTCCACTGCATGGTTCATGCATTCGAAGAAGCAGCTCTACAACAAAACTGTCAATTTCATTGCGCAGTATCTTCAATATATCCTAGACAAACAATGATATGAAATTCGCTGGTTGTCGTCTACTGTTCACAATACTCATATTTATGTATGGCAGCTCATTAGAAGCGTACTAAAATGTACAATTTTGCTTTGATTGCAATTGTAACCAGGTGTGTGTGTGTGTGTGTGTGTGTGTGTGTGTGTGTGTGTGTGTGTGTGTGTGTGTGTGTGTGTGTCGGTGTGTGTCAGTGTGAGCTATAGCTCAGTTGATTAGAGAGTCATCTTATGGAGGAGTACCCCTTACAAAGTGAGTACATCTGGGACCCTACAGGGTTGCAAGTTCAAGTCACAGTGATGGCGAGCTATGGCATTTCCTTGGGCAATAAACTCACACACAATTACCTCTCTCACCTCAGAAGTCTAGATGAGTACCTGGTCTTTGACAGGGGTGGCAAAGACCCCCGACTGCAACAAAGTACATCGGCCACTGGGGTCAGGGTGGGACTTCGGGTACCCTCACCACAGTTGGCATCACAGTCGAGGCTCCTGCGAGTAACTGGTCAGGTGCCAGGAAATTGCATAGCACAGCCCATAGCTCCTGGCTGGGGGGCATGAACGTTCAACAGCAGCTCCTTATCCATTTGACATGTGTGTGTGTGTGTGTGTGTGTGTGTGTGTGTGTGTGTGTGTGTGTGTGTGTGTGTGTGTGTGTGTGTGTGTGTGTGTGTGTGTGTGTGTGTGTGTGTGTGTGTGTGTGTGTGTGTGCTCATTCCAGAGCAGTTGCCACCAGCTCTCTAGACCATGAGCCTTTGTGGTGTACTATCTGCAGAGTTCTTCAAGTCACCAGTTGTTTGTTCACATGAACGATTGACAAGAAAGACACAAATGCTATCAGTGCTAGCCTTATGAGTTATATTTACTAGACTGATTTTGCACACGTGCATAAAAATACATATCAACAATCACAAACAAACATCATATGGTGCATGTCTATCCTTTGCATTCAATAATACCAAAGACAAAACTCACCATCTTATTTTGTAACAAGTGATACATCATTCTTGATCTTGTCTGTTCCAACTTCACTGCTTCTCTTTCTTCATTGCTTGTGGTTTCTACAGCATTGCTTCGCTGCATAGCAACTGCTGGCAAAATAAATGTCATGCAATGTGACAAACTAGTCTTC
The DNA here is from genome assembly GCF_963422355.1 of Corticium candelabrum. Classification (NCBI taxonomy): domain Eukaryota; kingdom Metazoa; phylum Porifera; class Homoscleromorpha; order Homosclerophorida; family Plakinidae; genus Corticium; species Corticium candelabrum. The sequence goes on from NC_085095.1 coordinate 8,231,767, forward strand.
ACCAGCTCCACCCAATCACAATGTAAATCACCACCAATTAACTCAGGCTGTTGACTGTCCAAATAAAAAAGAGCATAAGGAATTGCAATTTTACCATAACAGTGAAAAAAGTCTGCTCGACACGAGAAACCATGAAATTTAAATGGATATGAAGAAAGAGTCTGTTTTGCTCCTAGCCAGGAGTAGAGCAGAAATTCAAGATGAACTTCAAGGAACTCTTTGCTTGTTGAGTAGCCAAGACACGAAGACAGCAAACGAAGAGCCTGGCAAACACATCATACAAAGCAAGTTGCATATTTAGTCTATATATGTGCCATACAAATACTTATTTCTATTTTCAGCAGGGCAGCCACGTATAAGATTCAAGAGAAGCAATGTTGTACTCAGATTTTCCTTTATCTGGTAATCACTGTAACCACTAGAGCTTCTCCAGTGTACCCAAGTCTTCGTGGAATATAGCTGACAGCCACATCATAAAAATTATAATTCTAAAAATCCTATGCATGTAGTCACTTTGAAAGTATTTCAAAGAAACAAACAATAGTGACTCTTCTGTTGTGCAAGAGAAGTACCCATATCTCTGAAAGCACTCTATGATTATCGCTGCAGTGAGACCAAAGTTGCTGTCTATTCAATTATTTAAATACAGTAAATCCAATTTATCGTTTGCATCTTACTTTGTTTAGTTTGAAGGACTTAGTCTCCAATGTCCCACTACAATAACTACACTAATGATGTTTCCTGGCAAGTGAAAGATGTTTAGTAGACAAAGCATATACATCATCATCCAGAAAACTTGTAATACTACTGCTAAATCTGTAAAGAGTTCTTTGATCCAGAAAAGATTGGATATGTTAACAAACCCTACTGGTAAATTTATACAGACAGTACCAAACAATTTATCCATACAGGACAGTGATAGAAAGTCTTCACATTAAATGGTTTCACACTTCAAACAAACGCAGCTCTGACAGACAATGGCAAAGGGTGAGGGTGGGGACAGGCTTGGTATTGCCATCACTTATGTTTGGCTTTGAAATGGCCGACGGCACCACGGTGTGTCCTTTCCTCGAAAAATAGTTGCACACACGAATCTTCAGATCCTCATTGTAAAGTGCCTCCACTATCACAGGATGCTCAGCCAATATCAGAGGACTAAATTGTCACTCTTGATAGTACGACCTGTCGTACTTCCGTGTAGTGGCATTGGAGAGCACGACGGTCTGACCACATAACCTCGTCAAAATCAGTATACTCCAAGGACAAGTTCACTGAGTAAAAATCAACGTCCAAATTGTCTTGCCCAGGCGTGCACAGTTGTTGCAATTCGTTAACATCGCACAGATCCATAAAATCGCACAAACCCCCCAGGAAATCTGTAGACAATGTTAACTCACCGAAAAGAATGACAAAAGTAGGCACAAGCAAGGGGTTTATATAGGCCGAAAAGCGCTATGTCACAATCAACCAATCACAATCGATTACATAACGTATAGCCAATCCTAAGCAAGGTACCCACCCACTGGGCGGATCTGGAAGCAATGCATTCCGCTTTGAAATTGAAATTGAAATTTTCAATTTAAACGGTTGAAAAAATTTTTGGCACGGATGGTGTTGAAATTTCCAAATTTGGACAAATTTAATAAAGTATACAACATTTAGTATTAAACAAAGTAATCATTAGCCTTCTTACATCAAATTCTACACAAAATAAAAAACCACACACACACACACACACACACACACACACACACACACACACACACACACACACACCAACCTTTTCTGTTATTTCTATGCTATCCAGCTGGTTATAGTTAAACAGTTGAAACAAGGCCATTTTGCGACACACAGGACTGCACAAAGCAACCCTGACAAAAGCATACAGCACACTAGCAGTTCTGTTCTGAGTGTCATCTTCTTTCAGTGCTATGTCCACTTCAGCCTACAACATGCTAACTATAAAAAATGACAACAGCCAACTAGTTTCACATACTGGTGGAGAGTAAAGTGTCTTCACTGATTCACACACAGCCGAAAACATCCGTTCTTGCAGTGACCGATGAAGGGGCTCCACAGATACGAAACAAGGTTCCCGTTTCTCCCTTGTGAATAGCACATCTATCTTTGAAGCTTCCATACGAACAGCATGATTTTCGTCAGCAAGTAGACCGATCAACACCTCATGAAGAGTGATTTTCATGCCATTGCACTCTAAAATATGTGTATTGTCTTGGATTAAATTGCAGCAGCAAGATATAGATATACAAACAGCAGGCAAGCAAACGTGTAGCAAGTAGAGAATATAATAAATAATACAATGCAGAAAGAATCTACACTGCACATTAGTATCTCTGTGTTATTGCCTGTTTGTAATATTATCAGTTTAGTAGACAGTCCCAACTCAACCACATACCGTATAAGATAAAATATTCGCGAGGAATTTATTTTGGCAGATTGGCGGATTTTTCAGCAACCGCCAATATAAAATCCACCATTAATTTGACCACCGGGATATGTTGACGTCATCAGGCACGTGGATCAGCTATCTAATGGCAAAGTGACCGTACGTCATGCAGATGAGGCCACAAGATGGTAGGTAGTCGCTGCTTGCCGTCTGTTGTGCGCATGAATGAAGTCGTAAGGCTATGAATGAAGTTGGATTGTCACGTTCACACGGGTCCTGTTCTTTGCACTGACATAGCAGTTCTTCATCACTAGGCAGTAGTTGGAAACCAGTAAGTCAGGGAAATGTAAGCCACGAACACAGCTGTCAATCACAAACTCCTCCATGACCACTTATGGTAAGACATATATCAGTTATCAAATGACGATGTCCAACTGCCAAAATAAAATCCGCCAATATGCTTTGTCCATCAATTTCTTAGCAAACCGCCAATATAAATTCCCGTCAATGTTTCCTCTTATATGGTACATAATAAATGAACCCAGAAATACATGCAAGGTACGTGCACCCAGAAAAAGAGATAACATAGAATGTGTCGATCTAAAGCACACAGACAGTGGATTAACGTTTTAGTGCTTTATAAATGGAACAACTAACTGCAACCATGTTACCACACTAACATAACTTTCTATGAACTAATGCTTCAGACATCTCACAAACATCTCCTGAAAGTAGGCAAGTCTTCATGAATATGTATACCTTCACTTGACTTCTTCTTTTGTAATACTGAAGTCCACTGTCCTTTGTGATCCACCTATCGATGTATCATGTTTGCTAGATACTTTTAATTAACACATGCTACAAATTTGATGTACCTTAATAAAATTCTTGAAAACTCGAACCAATGAGATTCTTGTATGAGAAGCTAGTTTACCAGCAGCTAGTAAAGAACTACAGACACACAATCTATATCTTCACAATCACATGACATTAGCAACATATCTACCAAAAAGCCTCCAGTACACGATTGCAAGTGTCTCCAACATTAGACACTTTGAGTACTTCAGCTGGATATTGAAAGTGTTTTGCGAGCTTTGCAAGTACGTCAAGAACACTTACAGCAATCTGCTGATCCAAGTACTGTTGAGCTAAAACGGATCTATAAGAGATTCAAAGTTCAGCCAATCTTTTGTGATGACAACAAATCAATGAAATGATCTTCATTCAAAAGCATCTAAATGAGCAAACAAGCATGTGACTGAGTAGATGGGTAGACTGGTGTTGTGAGCAAACACACAGTCACAAAGGCAGCCAATCCAGGCAGCGACTTAATTAATTAAGACCCTAATCCATAACCCAAAACCCTAACTTAACAGCAGAAGAAATCCACTGCTATATTTAACAAACAAATACTCTGAATTAAATGGTATTACATGCCTACTATCTTAAGAGTACCTTAGAGCTTCAAGTATTAAGTTAATCATTTCTAATGACAGCAATTCTGATGAGCTGCAAAGAGTTTCACAAACAGAGACAACCTAAGAGAAATAGAAAATCAAGGAGCGGCAGTTAAATGGTAACTAATGTTCAACCAACCAAATGCACATCAGAAAGTTGCGATAAATCCAAATCCTAAAGTCAAAGTAAACCATTAATTAACAACAAACTGTAAACACTCAGAATGCACACCTCTGTGTTGAGAAAACGACCAACAAATTTATAAACAATTTCACAATTGCCAACTCCATTGTCATCATTCCATAAACACCACAACATTGTAAGAAGTTTAACTGCCAAAAGTCTTAGTTTAAAGCCCTTTGAATGGTTTAGTGGTGACATCAAACTGTCAGGCAGATCAGCTAAACAAAACATCATGCACAAATTAACCACACACACACACACACACACACACACACACACACACACACACACACACACACACACACACACACACACACACATGCGAGCAGGTTGGTGGTATACACACCACAAAATCCAAAACCAGCAAACTTGAATTCAACAACTACATCACACATATCTAATTGTACATTCATACTGGCGGAATGAATTTCTGAAGTCACTGCAGACTCTGACTTGTCAGAGTTATCAGCACATGATAATACTTTTTCTCCACTGCTACTCATTTTGAACATATGGCTTTGAGCCATTCCAGAGACAGGAGTGGGAGATGTAATAGCAATCGGTTGACTAAACTGAAGCTTGTTGATACAAATAGAGTACAAATAAGTGTTGCATGTTCCATGAAAGCCACTTATAGCCAGCCAACCTGCCCATCTGATATCCTTATGAGACAATGAACAAGAGACGATGGAATCACAGTTTTACAAATTTGTCTTAATTTCTTGAGCTGCTCTTGCTCCTCTCTAGTTCTCTACAATACAATAAACAGTAACCAATGCTGTGCACAGTCCATGCACATAACCAGGATGTGACTAACTCAAATTAAGAGCTTTAGTTAACAGATCTGCTTTAAGCACAGCGCTGATAGGTTCAAAACACAAGCAATCATAAACATAGATACTTAGAAGCTAAAACTTTGATGTTTGGAAATTTCTAAATACTGGTATTACTGGACATCAGACTCAAACCAAGTCAAGCAAATGATTGCAAAGAAGAGCAATTTCCATTTACATCACACTTACAGTACAATGCGTTGACTGAGTTTATGACATATAGTATGCTTATATCGCCATTAAGTGAATCAAATATACCTCACATACATGTATATGCATGTCTGATGCTTGTAATAAATACTGTTACATGTAATTCTGTCCCGAATGGTAAGGTTGTTAGTGTGCCTGTTCGCCCACCCACCCATCCACTCACCCACCCACACACCTACACACACACACACACACACACACACACACACACACACACACACACACACACACACACACACACACACACACCTAAAAATCCTACATCCTAAATGTCAGGAGCTGCCTCTCAGAGGTCGCGCCCCCCAGCTGTTAAGCTGGGCTCTGTGCACTACTCAGGGAACTCTGGGCCTGCGCTAGCTTAGGACACCAGTTAATGACCAGGTACTCATTTATACTCCTGAGTCGAGAGAAGCAAATGTGCGTTAGTTTCTTGCTTAAGGAAATTATGCCATAGCTCGCCATCACTGTGACTTGAACTTGCGACCCTTCAAGGTCCCGGATGAAACACTCCATAAGATGACTCTCTAACCAACTGAGCTATTGCACAACACACACACACACACACACACACACACACACACACACACACACACACACACACACACACACACACACACACACACACACACTGGTACACACACACACACACACACACACACACACACACACACACACACACACACACACACACACACACACACACACACACACACACACACACACACACACACACACACACACACAAACGATCAAGTGCTTCTACTGAATTTGAGGATATCGCCCACTGTCTAATGACAGAACCTTTGTGTGTTATGCAGAGACTCTAAGCCGGTACTGACTATGGTGCAGCTCCAGAAACGGACATCAAAGGCCCCACACTTTATACTGTCCTTTATACTTTATATTTATACTTATACATATTTTATACTTTATACCCGCACGACAAGTGTAGATATTATATCACAATTCACTTGATAAAATTGTTTTCTTCATTGTGTATTCCCGCCATGGAAATCAATCCCATGTTCTCAATAATTACAAATCATTCTACTGTTATACTGCCTGCACTGTTACAAGACTGGCTACACCAACAGTGTAATATGACAAACTTTTACATTCATACAGATTCTCACACATACATAGCACACATGCATACATGCAATTTATCAGTAACACTGCTCACATTTGCTGAGCACGTCAGTACAAACAGCATTGATTCAAGATGTTGCAGTGCAGTGAAGACATTGTATGTTGACTGATCCATCTCATCTTGTACAAATGAAAGCTCATTTATTTGAGATGCCAGAAACTGCAGTAACTTCTAAACCACATGATAAACAACCACATCACAAACAGTTACTTTAATAACAACTATTGTCAAAGTAATGAATCTGTCTACACTAAAACAAGACAACATGCACACCCTGCCTACTAAATAGAATAATTTGGTTCATATTAAAGCGACAGCCACATAATTAAATGCTACAATGTTGTCCTTGCTGAAGTACAGCAAGATGAAGTAACAGTGTAGACAGCAATTGCAGCACCTCTCTTCTAGAGTAGTGCATTTGTCTGCCAGTGTATAGCTGATGTAGTAACAACCAATAACATGCTACAGCTATCATGCCACCTCATAATAAAGTGTCAACACTAATAATGCCCTCCTCTATTCTACTATTTCTGGCTGAAACAATAAACAGCCAAAAAGCAGACTTCAGACAGAATGATACTTGTTTTCATGACAATCAAGACAATCTTAAACAAACAAGACCGTCTTATGTGTACATAGACAATAAGCAGCAAGCAACACCTCAAGTTCGTTCGATTCTTAATCTATACGGTAAATGTTGAAATATCTAACATCTTTATATAAATCAATTAACAAAACCAACTCGTAATGTATGTTCTTGACATTTTGTAGCGGTTTGGTCAGATATGTAGTTGGTGATTTTGCAAAGACAAATCATTCTTACAATTACATACTACATGTGCACCATGATACAACTAGGTAGTAACAGGGCAACTCAATACTACTTCATGTTGCAATATGCTCACTGATAATGACACTATGAGATCAGACTCTTCCATGCCATCCAAGGTAACAGAATTTGAGAAAGCGAGCAAAGAGACAGTGTGAATGACAATGCTACAAAGATATGCAGCAAACTTGATTGTATCAAGTACAGCTTGTTTTGTCTCTTGCAGTGACATACAGTGCTATACACAGACACAACGGATAATCACAAAGCAATACTTCAACATTCTATGTAATGTACCTTGCTTTCAAAAGGAGTTACTAAATGCTCACACAACTTAGCCATTTGTTCACATAGCAAAAGCTGCAAAGATGTCACAGATCTATGCAAACAATTTAAACATAAAACTTTAGTGCCACAAGTAAGTGACAAAATTAAGTTTACCTAGAGGTGACCAAGTGCGTGACAGCAACTTTGTTTTCTTCTATAAGCTGATAATAAAAAAACGTTTTGATTTCCTGTGATGTGAAGACTAGATTAAATGCTTTCACAAACTGTGCTAAATGTTGAACAAAGGTATGATTGTCCCATTTGACACAGAAAAGAGTCCCACTGGCAAGAACCTTCATTTTCAACACTACTGAATGCACTACACATAGAATGTGTTTTGTATGCAAACAAACAAAAAACCCGAAGTCCAGTTCTCACCAGCTGAGTTGCATAGTGTTGATTGCATTCTTTGGATCTTTTTGAGTAAGAGCAAATAACAGTTGAGCAGCTTGTGGTGGCGAGGCTCTACACAAGCAGAAGCAACAAGATACTTAAGGTGACACTGCTTACAACCACTTTTCATTCTCAGTATCACACATCACATCAGTGATCACCAATCAAACACTACAATTTATCTTACACAAATTTGCAATATAAATAAACAAGCAACAACAAGTTACAAACATGCCATATCTTTAAAAATCCTGACTTATTAAAACATGTTCAGAAGACAACACATCATTAAAATTACGTTTGTTTAATTTGATTTCATAATGAACTGTTCACACATTTTTGGCAGGCTTTCTGCCTGCTATTCCAGTTAGACAGCACTTCATGTTGCATGTAAAACAACAAGAAATGTACAAAACATGAAGAGTTGTCAAGTAGAGTATGTACAATCTGAAGCACATTACTGGATCCGCCAACTGCAAAGCTAGCTATACTACATTTCATGCAGAGAACATTATCACCATAAAATCCATCACTTAAATAATCTAATGAAATTGAAACCTCTAGCATCTCATCTAGTGCCTTCACACATTGACATTTACTCTGCCTGGGTTACAGTAATTGTCCAAAATAGCCCCTTTCTGCTTGTCAAACTAAAATATATGCCCAGATATGTACTGTTCAAATATTAACTGCCTTAATACGCAAATGTTTATATGTAATTACCTGAGGCGTGAAATGCTAGGGTACAGTAACACCGCACATAGATCAATGACCGACCATGACCGACCAACCATGCACTCGGTTAGATTGTTATCACTGGTATTATTTTTTCTTTCAGCTTAGTGTACGTACCACCCTCAAAATAGTAACCATATAGAAACAGCTGCTAATTCAGACATCTAAGATACCTGCTGCATTGGTGAGCACCCAGCTACACAATAAACCCTTTCATCACATAGTGTAAAAGCATATACTGATATACGCGATTGCTAACAAGAAACAAGAAATCTCTATACCTGCTGGATGCATCTAATTTGAAATTCCCGTCTTCTGTGACTTCTGCTGTAAACCTTCCAAGTGACTTATCAGGTACTGGAAGTAGCCAGTCAAACAGCTGTCTTCGAAGAGGAAAAAGCGTTCCATCCTTGCCATGCACAACACCCTGATTAGTCTTGAAGTTCTCAGGAATTGAATGTGATTGAAAGTGAGAAAGAACAAAATTGACCGCTTGACTGCAAAAAAGTAACACAACACACATCAAGTACATCACATTATAAACATGAATTAGTTGCCTAGAAAGATTATCGGCAGTTTGGCAGTTATGTCTAATCTGTTACAAGTCGTTAGACTCATTTGGTACAGTTTCATTGTAGTAACTCAAACTCATTGTGACCCATGAATGCAGTTCAATTTAAGGAATATGTAAGTTCTGTTTGCCTTTAGCATCTGATATTTCTTTGCTTGAGATTTCAATAAATTTCTCCAATGCCTCACCTTGCCAGTAACACTTAGCACTCATCAAGCTTTCCACTGTCTAATTATGTTAAATTTAATATTTATTGTTCTCACCTGGATGGAATGCACTGACCCAACAATCTCCATGGCTCGATGTCTGGACTAACAATGTTACACTAAACACATTGTAGCATGCATTGAACAACCAAAAACAGGGTATGACTAGATAATCAGTGTTGACCTGCAGTAAAGCAGCAAGCAAATCAAATGCTGCTTCCTCACATCTATGTTGAGAAACAAGTCTACAAACAACAGAATGATTACTTCAATGTAATAACAAATATCAAACTTCAGCAGCATTGACACAACTGGTTTAGATGGACACTTCTTTAAATCATGCACGTGTTCTTTTAATTAACCATATCTGCAAACTATCTGTCTGCATTAGTTAAGCTACGAGTGTAAAGAAGGACATCACATTAATTGGTGGACTGTTCACGAGAAGCTCACTCTAAACGGGCTGAATTGACTTCCAGTCTGTCTGTCGGTACATGTATGTCGCTATGTTTGTAAGTGTGTGTCACACTCGGGGAGTTTGTTGAGCCAATCAGCAGTCCTTTAGGGACGCAAAATAGGTGACCTACACTAGCTTGTCAGCGTGAATAACTCTGGGGGTTTGCTGAGGACGTAAAAAATAGGTGACGTAACAATCCCTCACACTATGACAGAAAGCCGCGATGTCATATCCATAGCAACAAAGTTATTAAGTCAAACTGTAATCAAACTGAGAAGCGCAGAGTACTGTTCAGGTAATTTTAATTAAGGTAAAGTTACATTTTACAGAAGAATCGCAAAACGAACGAATTCATCGTTCTTTAAGAAACCAAGCAAAGGTCCCATGCGATCATGCATGCACACAAACAACTTACACCAACTGCGATCTTCAAGAGATCAGTATGTTTTATAGGTGTAAGATAGTAGGACTGATGATGAATGATCGACCTCGTCTTGCAAGAAAGATTCGTAGGAAACATTAATGTTCACGCTGCTTTCTTCTGGATCCGGCCGCTATACATGTCACTTCACAGTATTTCCCATGGAGGTAGGAGATGTACGGCACACAGACACACAGACACACACACACACACACACACACACACACACACACACACACACACACATGCACATTCTTTCACGTATCTCTGAAGCGAGTGGAACACAGCTTCATCTACTAGTTAATTATTCTCTTATGTTGTTAGATTTATGAGTGCGACAAGAAAAATATATATTTTTAAAATTAGTAGATACTCAATATCTTTAACTGTAGTTCTAATGTCACACAAACATCATCTAGAAAACTCAGAAGCATAGAATAGTTTGTAAACCTCTCACCTGACAGCAGTTGCCCACACCTTCATCCATTGATCATGCTGCTGTCTTAGTCTACCTACAATAACATTACAAAAAAGCTATGATTCAACTAAAAGCAATCACAGCACAGCAAGAATGTGATACGTGCAAAGCTACATCAAGACAACTACCAAAGTGCTATAATGTTGAGTGACTAACTGACTGATTGGCAAAAGGCAGCAAGCGAACTACAGACGGGCAAGCATACAAGACACTATGTCAGCAAAGCAAAATGCTACCAGCATGATTTTAATAACTAAATTGCATACCTTTGCAAGCAACTGCCAGTTCTCGTAAACAGGACATACTCCAGTGAACCACCTTCACCCTGAGTAATCAGCAGAAGTTTCTACTCATCGTTTCATTTGACACATGCTCATACAAACCAGTTTGTTTCTTTCTGGATGACATAAACAAGATCTAACAGTACTACAACATCTTCATCAGAAATACAATCTGGATGCTTCTCTAACAACATAGTCAAGACCTGGAGCCTACAAAAAAAATTAAAGACAATATACTACCTCATGATGCTGACACAACATACACAACCTAGCAACAAAATCTTGAGATTAATAAAAAAAGGTGATAGAAATAAATGATACAAATACAACATTGCTCAATGGTAGTTTTCAATGTTTTATTGTAACTGAGCTGTTGTCACCTAATTTGGTTTGCAAATAAACACATTCTACAACAGACTTGTAACTCAACCTGGCTTATACATGCTGATGGTGCTCATTTTTGCATCCCTATATTTCCATACACACTTAAAGGCGTAAAACATTTCTGCGACAACATATCAATGCATACGACAGCCACATATTAGGTTGTGATCTGGATTACACCATACATTAAAGAAATGATGCCTTCGTAACATTCTTTCCAGACAATAACAATGACTGCTAACGAGAACCACATTGTCATGGCTTTGACAATTCCAGGCCTGGTAATATCGACCACCCTGATTTCCAGTTGGTCTGCTTACTTTGAAGCGATGTTATGAAATACTGTTCAGCAAGAATGTGTCAACAACTCAGTGAATTAAAAGCATGTAAGAGTAGCAAAAGCAGTAAATTGATGTACAAAACTTACTCATCATGAACATGTTCATCAACAATTAAATAGTCTATTCTGTTTGATCCCTTGGTTCTAAAAGCAATTCAATTCCATGGTGATGAACGAATGAATGGCGGCCGTTGTGGTTGGACTCTGCAGCTGTCAGTGAATATCGGCGATTGACTGCTCATGGAAGTCTCTAATCGTCCGAAATGGCATCTACAGAAGAGATTGTTTGCCCAGTTGAGAATTGCAACGTTGGGAGATACCGGTAGGGAGAAAGGCAACAAGTGTTTCAACATATCCGTTCTTACCACGACATCGACAAGGTTCCGAGTGAATTTCTTCTAAAACATCATTTACAGCCGTGCAAATTCTGCTGTAAGCCATTCATTACCCGGAATTCGTCAAATGGCGCCAACTTTTTAATTTGTCGCGCGAAAAGATGTCCAGCTGCAGGAAGTCAGTCTAAACGACAAGAAGTTGACGTTACCAATGCACATAATGACATTCGACCAAGTGAGCCATCTTCATTTTGGTGAATCGCTCGACATTTCGTCACTCTCCACGCCGTTGTCACGTGACCAGGTGGCTAAGAGTGGTTGGTCATTCTTAGATCAACTAGAATTGGACTGCCTTAGTTGTTGCATGGTTCCCACTGTTAAGCAGATTCGACCTTTTCTTCAGGCAAGATTCAGAGAGTGCTCTACCATTCCCTTACAGTTGACTGTGGAAGACAGCTCAAACGAGGCTGCCTGGAAACTTTTCCTCTTACTTCCAAGACTTTTGCTACAACCAGAGCGTAGAGGAGGCCAATCTGGAAGGAAGAGCATCGAGAAAAGATATAGTTTGTTTATGGACGAGAGATGGCATGAGCTCTATCTCTCATCGGAACCCAGTCGGCCGTTACGTTCTGATGAATCTGAGATGGATCATTCAGGCCCTCTCTCGGCCAAACTAATTCAGTCAGTGAGATGCAAGATCAAAGATGGTGGGATTTCTAAAGCTGCAAACCTATTCACTAGTGCTGGTGTGGCTCCTTACTCAGAAGATACAATCGCTCAGTTGAAGAAGAAACATCCGCCACGTAAGGATCCAGGAAATGACTGCCAAGAAATTCTGACACCTGTGTGCCCTCCTCTTCAAATCACATGGTCGTCGTTCGGTTCGAACATCTGAAGTTGCTTTTGGAATCGGACCACACTGTAGAGCTTTTGCACAAGGCATGCAATGCATTTCTGTCTGGAACCATTCCTAGCTCAATAGCTACAGTTTTGGCCGGAGCAAAATTGATCGCACTTCGGAAGAATGAGTCTGATGTTCATCCAATTGCTGTGGGAAGCTGTATTCGTAGGTTGGTGGCAAAATCAGTCTGTTTGCAGATGAAAGAAGCCATAGCAAACTATCTAGTTCCACATCAATATGGAGTGTGCACTCCAGGAGGCTCAGAGATGATGACACATCTAGTACAATTGTGCCTACAGCAACATCCAGATTGGGTTGCCCTCAAACTTGACGCAAGAAACGCTTTTAATACTATCAGTAGGCAATCAATTCTCTCTGAGGTTGCTCTCTATTTCCCGGAGTTATTTCCCTTTATTTCAAAGTGTTACGTTCAGTCCTCACAATTAACCACCAGGCTTAACCTGTCAACATGTTGTATAACATCAGCCAAAGGAGTTCAGCAAGGTGATCCGTTGGATCCATTTCTGTTTTCTCTTGCACTTCATCCTATACAACAAAGGCCAACATCCACAATGGAAATACTCTAACGTCTTCCTACTTGGATGACATCACAGTCCTTGGACCAAAACAGGAAGTCATTTCCATATATTCTGGATTGAAGGCGGATCTGCTTGAGATTGGTCTTGAGTTAAGAGACAAAAAATGTGAAGTATTCTCTCCCAATGGAATCCAGGATTGGGATCTGCCTATTCCAGTGAGATCAGATGGTTTTGTGTTGTTGGGAACTCCACTTGGGAATAAACCCTTTGTGAAGGACTTTTGTTCAAGGTTAGTTGAGTGCGAGAAGTCTGCTATCCAAATTACCAATGCTCCAGGATAGTCAGTCGGCTGCATTACTCTTATGATATTGTGGAGTGCCTAAAGTCATGCATCTCCTACACACTGTCCCTCCACGGTTGGTCTCTTCTGTGGCCAGTCAGCATGACAAAGAAATCAATACTACGTTTGAAAACATCATTGGCAAGAAACTAACAGCCAGACAACAGCAACAGCTCATGTTGGCCATCAAACATGGTGGCTTTGGCCTCGCAGCAGCTACAGAGACCGCCAGTTCAGCATTTGTAGGAGCCTGGGCCAACACACTGAGCAACCTTCCAGATAGAGAGCAGAGGCTCAGTGAAATCTGCAGTGGTCTCACGGAAGACTTGGATTTAGCAGCCATACCAACTACACAGGATCTGAAAGATGCTTTGAACGATCTCCATACAAGTGGTGTCAGTATGGTAAAAGAGTTACCATCTTTGAAACTGCTTACTGCAAAACCAAAACATCTTCAATCCAGACTGCAAGCCATCAGAAAAGACAGACAGTTTCAGAATTTCCTACAGTACTGCCATACCAAAAAAGACCGCGCAAGGCTCATCAGTAATGGGGGTCCTTTGGCTGGGAAATGGCTTGATCGCAAAATTTTAGTCTTAAATGCTCAGTTTCGTACTGCAGCTTTTATGCGACTTGGAGTGTCCCTTCCTCAGCTGAGTAATATTAAGAAATGTATCAACCAATGTGGTAAGAACGTTGATCAGAAAGGTGACCATCTCCTAACATGCAAGTTTGGTGGTGGCCCCATTCGTCATCACGATCACTTTCTGAACAGCTACTATGACATGCTGCGGTCTGCAGATTTCCGTTGTAAGAAAGAGATCACGGCTCAATTCGAAGGCAAGCAACGCCCTGATATTGCAGTTTACAACTACCGTGATGGCAAGAAGTTGTTGCTCGACATCACCGTGACCCACCCATGGTCAAAGACTAACTTATCAGGTAGCAGTGAAAGAGCTGGATTTGCTGCAACTGCTAAGGAGAAAGAGAAGAACACATAATACCTGACAAAGGCGTCTAACCTTGGACACCTTTTCCGACCTATTGCTATCGAGGTCTACGGAAGATGGGGGGAAGGAGCTGAAGAGACACTAAAAGAAGCTTCATTGCTGGCACCATCTGTCTCAAACGTTTCTTCCAGCTACTTTAAGAGGGATTGGTCCATCCGGTTAGCTGTCTGTCTCCAGAAAGAAAACGCACAGATGAAACACAACAAGATCCTCAGCATTGTGGGCAAAACATAAATTGGCCAGGAAACTGTTAGCCTGCCAGCTGAACGGTTTTTTGGTTTTAGCTAAATCGTAGTAGGGGCTCTTGGCCCTGGTTAGTTTATTTTAGACATTTATCAGTTGTGATGGCAATATCTCTCAAATATAAATGAAAGTTTGAACACCAAAAAGTTGAAACTTTGAAAATATTTACCATTTTGTTTTATAACTCATTAATGGTTTAATTAAGAAAGATCAGCAGTAATGTAATATAGATAATCCCATCTGGGCTTACGTGTAGTACTAATACAGTGCTGTATAAATTTTATTTGGCTTATCTACATTGGCTTTAAAAGCCTCAGAACGTATCTGAGCAACCGTCCAGATCTAGTCTACCTTGCAATAACCTGACATTATACTGCATATATAAATAAATTTGGAGTTGTATTAATTTATAAGCAATACAACTAAAAACACATAGTTGGAAATCATTCAAATCAGCAAGGATACATGCACAAGACATTTTACCATGAAACTGTAGCAGGCGGGTGGTCTATGACATTTCTTAGTGCCTCACACCAACATGACCATTTTGCTTCAACAGTTCTCCTTCTCCCTGACAACAAAGCAACAGCCTATTATAAAAAAGCACAAACTTATATTGCAATACAAACATTAGTTTACCAAACGCAATAAGAGGTTCGTCCAGAGCCTCTACTGATGTGAGAGCAGCTATCTAGACAAACAGCAAAACACTTAATCACAAGTACACATATGTGTTAGTCAGTGGCACGTAAAACAAACCAGATGAAAGACAGCCAAAGTCAACTTCACAAATCCCATCTTCAGTTCTGTTATACCTCGACTGTTTAATTAAGCAGCTAGTAAACTACCAATCTGCAACACAAATACATAGTTTCCATACCCTGGAGCCTTCCAACTCATGTCTTTCTGCACTTGTTCCAAATCCAGCAAGATCACTTCATACAACTGCTGTATACTTCTCTGCATTAATAGCAAAAAACTAGTAACGACTATAAAATCTGAAAAAAATTAGCAAATGCCTTCCAGTGGCACCAGTTGGCTGCTTGTGCTCCCTCGGACTCATTCACTACACCAAGTGGATGATGCAATTCCAACTGAAAATGAAAATACTGGATAACTTGATCCTAGTTGATAAAATACACGTGGAAAATACATTCAATTGCAATTAATTATGTTTGGAACCTTTACGTGTAGTTGGCTAGTTTTCCATATTGACAGCATGTCTGAAAATACTGTCTCTCCAAGGTGACACAACTTGGTACGTGCTATGATTGCCACAGACTGACAGAACGTGTTCAATGCTGCCAGAACATAACCAAGAACTGTTGCCACTTTCTCACTCCTGCAACAACAATTAAATAAGACATAACACAACACTCACAAGAACTAATGTACATATTCTGTATCAGTATACAATTTTGGTTGTAAAAACAGCACACATTTTAATTTAACAAGACAAGAGCTATCAAAACACTCGTTTTGAATCACCATAGAGAAATTTCTTGTCATTAGTCCATAAGAACAAGTTATCCTCTTAACTTGAACGTCTCCAACGTTCCAGGTGTGTGCATGGTCTAACAATAGCAGCCAAACAATTGTCATCTATCATGTAACAAGTGAATAAAGTTGAGATCAAGTCACAAACTTTAATTTAGCTACAAAGTCAACACAAACCATTTCAAGTAGTCAAACCAGTAACTTATCATTTCTAACTTCATGTACAAAATCATGACAATCAAATTCAATGCACTTCAAATTCAACTTGACTAAAAGTCAAGTATACATAATATCAACAACCATACTTAGCACAGTATTAGTGGAAATATAGTAACATCTACAAAAGAAGCAGTCAGATTTAATCGACAAGTAAACCATATATTCTGTCACTGAAGTTCTCATAATTGCCATGCAAATGCAAAAATAATACCTGGCATGGCGAACTGTTGATACGAAGTCATCAAAAAGACTACCAGTTGACAGACTAGTAGATTGTATAGCCATGTGGTGACACACAAGTTGAATAACCTTCACAACACTGATTTGATCAAACTGTACAGTTGGATGCGCCATTATCCCGCCATACAAAATAATCAGCTCTGACACAATCAAGATAATCAGCACATCAGTAAATGATATAAAAACAATAACAACTAAATCTCATGCAATTCTTATTGTCCTACCATTCCAAAGTTCTACTGGCATTTCTGAGCAGTACTTTCTAACAGAGAGAACATCCTTGACTAAAAGTTTTGTGTACTCAGATGCAAATACATCTTTTGAGAAGTCATTCCTCAGAACTTGCATAATATGTTCCACAATGGCACGAATATTGAGCCTTGATAATCCTAAACATGTTTGATTAATACACATATTGTCTTAAATAAATCATAAAGTTAAAAGTACGTCTGTTTCCAGCTCGAACTGTACACTTAAACAATGCAGCAGCTTCCTAAAATAGATATAAATTCCTTTCAAGATGCTACAGTGACATCAAACATAAGAGGCGTCTGAACAGTAAACATCGATGTTATTTGTAGCACTGAATACCAATCAACCAACAAAATCACCTTACAAAACAACAATGGCTACATACACTAGCACACACAGCGACACAGACAGACACAAACACACACACACACACACACACACACACACACACACACACACACACACACACACACTACTACTACTACTACTACTACTACTACTACTACTACTACTACAGAAAAAGAGTTTATTCTTACTTCCATCAGGAAAGGTTGGTAAGGACTTTGTTGCTGAAATGACACGTTTAGTACAGTCATTTGCTAATGCTACTTCAATGGAAGGAATTGCTCTGAAAGCTCTAGTTATTCTACAAGTTCTTATTCTTCAAAAGCCTCATGCTCGGTCTAAATCACGTGACCATGTTCAATGTGTACAGAGAAGACTGGAGCTTTGGAAGATGGCAAAATTTGAAGAGCTACTAAGAGGTCGCACATTGCAACACCGATTAGAGACCAATTTGAGAAATGTTTCAGAAGATCAGTTGTCAAAGGTGTTCAGTCGTCTTGTTATTCAGGGGAAAATCAATGCTGCTCTTCGTTATCTTTCAGATAACACTAGTGGAGGTGTCCTGTCTCTTAATGCTGTGATCGATGACCAAGGTACAACTGTGAGAGAGTCATTGCATATGAAACATCCGCAACAGCAGCCTTTGAATGAAGAAGTATTATTGCAAGGTCCAGTTGATGACATATCACCAGTGATATTTGAGAAAATTACTGGATCTGCTATTCATTCTGCAGCACTGAGAACTCAAGGTGCTGGTGGACCATCAGGTGTCGACTCAACAGCTTGGAAACGTTTTTGCTGTTCATTTAAAAGCCAATCAAATGATTTATGCAATGGTCTTGCAGGTTTAGCGCCACGTATTTGCTCTGAATTTGTAGATCCCAAAACTGTCCAAGCTCTGGTTGCATGTCGTCTTATTCCTTTAGACAAATGTCCTGGCTTACGACCCATTGGCATTGGAGAAACATTTCATAGGATTATTGCAAAAGCAATAATGAATGTTGTCAAGGAATCGGCTGGTTGACTACAGGTATGCGCAGGTCAAGATGGTGGTTGCGAGGCGGCTGTTCACGCCATGCACATGATATTTGAAGATGATGATGCAGAATGCTTATTATTAGTTGATACTACCAATGCTTTCAATTGCCTCAATCGAAATGCAGCTCTTCATACCGCTCGAATTATTTGCCCAACTATTGCAACTGCACTCATTAACACCTACAGAGCTGAGGTATAAATGATGTTTATTATCGGTGGTGGCATTATTCAATCAACAGAAGGTACAACACAGGGAGATCCATTAGCAATGTCGATGTATGCTATTGGTATTCTACCTCTCATTAATAGACTAACCCAGTTATGTAAGCAAGTATGGTTTGCAGATGATGCCGCCGGAGCAGGTAGTGTTGAAAATGTGAAAAAATGGTGGGATGCAATTGTGAAAGAAGGTCCCAAATTTGGCTACCATCCTAATGCTTTGAAAACGTGGTTGATTGTGAAGGAAACCAAGTTTAAAGAAGGTCAATGTGCACTTGACGGTACCTCTGTTCAGATTACAACATCAGGAAAACGACACCTTGGTGCAGCTCTAGGACATCCCCTGTTTGTAAATGATTACGTTAACAGCAAAGTTAAGAAATGGGTTTCACAAATTGACAAACTGTCTGCTATTGCCATCACACATCCTCATGCAGCATATTCTGCTTTCACCCAAGGTTTAGTGCATAGATGGTCATATGTCATGAGAACTGTTCCAAACATTTCTCATATGTTGGAGCCTCTAGAAGAGGCCATTTGCCAGCGATTTCTGCCATCCCTAACAGGTCAAACTGTCAGTGGTGCAGATATGAGAAACCTGCTCTCTTTGCCTTGTAATTTTGGAGGATTGAACATTCCCAATCCTTCAAGCATTGCCGATTCTCATTTTGAAGCTTCCAAACATATCACAGCTCCACTAGCCGCACTCATCATTGCACAAGAGCAAAACTACGATCTACCTACTATTGAGACAAAACGAAGAAAGGCTGAAATGAAAAAAAGAAAGCTACTCAGAAAGAAATGATGAAAACGTTACAAACAAGTGGATCAACACCAATAAAGAGATGTATTGAACTAGCTTCAGAAAAAGGAGCATCGAGCTGGTTGACTGTGCATCCCATTGAAGAACACGGATTTTATTTATCAAAGAATGATTTTCGAGATGCATTGTGCCTGAGATACAGTTGGCCTTTAACTGATATGCCTTTGAGATGTGAATGTGGTCTTGATTTCACCATTGATCATGCCATGATTTGCAAGAAAGGAGGCTTTCCTATACTCAGGCACAAAGAAATCCGCAACATAACTGCTAATCTCCTGAAAGAAGTATGTCATGATGTGGCAGTTGAACCACTACTTCGACCACTGGATGGAGAACATTTTGATCAACACACTGCTAACACCAGTGACTATGCTAGAGCAGACATCTCTGCAAGAGGAGTGTGGAGGCGAGGAGAGAGAGCATTTTTCGATATCCGGGTATTTTATCCGAATGCCAAGTCCTATCGCCACTACTCTTCTCTTACATCAAGCTATGAAATACATGAAAATGAAAAAAAAGCGGGAATATGATCAAAGAGTACGAGAAGTTGAGCATGGTTCCTTCACCCCACTCGTCTTCACATCTACAGGTGGTACAGGTCCTGAAGCAACAACATTCTATAAAAGACAGTCTACTAACGACAAAGACAAATGAACATTATAGTACAGTGATGCAACTGATCCGATGTTGCATTAGCTATGCATTGCTCCGATCAGCAATTATGTGCATTCGCGGCACAAGATCTTGTACTTACCATCCCATTGATGTAGACACTGTCAGGCTGATAACCAGTGAGGTGAGTAGACAATGTTTTTAATTTTAGTGTTTAGTAATTAACTGTTAGTTATTGTTATGTAGTAAATAGTTAAATTAGCAAACTTTTGTTATGTGCTTAGCTTTCTTGTTAATGTTGCGGTTTATGTCATAGTGTTTAGTAACTATATGGTGCTGTAATACTACTACTCCTACTCCTACTACTACTCCTACTCCTACTTTTACTCCTACTACTACGTGAGAGATTTGTTGGCTCTACCTTGTTGACTTGAAGGTTTAAACTTGACTAATCCAACTCACACGTCCGTTGTTGAGTTCAAGTCTTCCTGTCGTATCACAGCACCATTAGCAGCTCTCATAATACAACAAGAACAGTGCTACAATGTGGCTGTCGAAGCTGTTCAGAAAAAAAAATCTGCCACAAAATTTGAAAAACGGACTTCTCAGAAACAAGCTTTAGTAGAAATAGAAGCTAATTGCCCAGCATCTATGAAACAATGCGTTGAACTTGCCTCTGAAAAGGGTGCATCAAATTGGCTATCCGTTTTACCGGTTGAAGAACATGGTTTTCATTTGAGCAAAGGAGATTTTCATGATGCTTTATGCATGCACTATGGTTGGATGTTACCAAATCTACCTTCAAAATGTGTCTGTGGATCTGCTTTCAACGTTGACCATGCAATGATATGTTCTAAAGGTGGCTTTCCGACGCTAAGGCACAATGAAATTAGGGATATAACTGCCGATCTTTTGACTGAAGTGTGTCATGATGTAGCGATAGAACCGATGTTACAACCTCTGACTGGAGAAAAGTTTCAGAAGAAAACAGTGAACATGTCTGACGAGGCTAGACTTGATCTTTCAGCGAGAGGAGTCTGGACAAAAGGAGACCGTGCATTTTTTGATGTAAGGGTATTTTACCCAAACGCGCGCTCCGATAGTCAAGGCTCTTTGAGATCAGCATTCAACATCCATGAATGTGGAAAAAAACGTGAATATGCGCATCGAGTACTGGAAGTGGAACATGCCAGCTTCACTCCGTTGGTTTTTTCCTCTACCGGTGGCATGGGCTCTGAAACTTCCACCTTCTACAAACATCTTGCCAGTTTAATTGCCAACAAAACTGAAAAGAAATATAGTTCAGTGATGGAACTTCTGAGATGTCGGATCAGCTTTTCTCTAATAAGATCTTCTGTTTTGTGCATTCGCGGAAGTAGATCAGTCAAGCACAGGCCTCTAAAATGTCATGACATGGATTTAATCAACAGTGAGGCTTGCCTCACTAAGTAGATTGTGACGTTGACTTAAGTGGGTTTGTTTAATTGAATGGATTGATATAGTGTTGTGTTGAGTGCCGTTGTAGTGGCTTTTGTAGTATGGGCATGACCAGTGGATGCTTTTGCTGAGTAATATACTACTACTACTACTACTACTACTACTACTACTGAGAGAACTGGTGTATTTGAACAATCAAACGGCATCTGCTAACACACTACTACATACTACTACTGTATGTAAAAGCTTCCTCTATAGCAACAAGTTTCTAGGTTGTAACAACTTTGAGATAAACAGTCTTCTATAATCTACTTTCTGCTGCTTCCAGCAGAATGTTGAAGTCCCTTGAGGTTCTGTGAAGCTTGGACCTGCATCCTCGCAAACACATCACGCAGGCCCGAAGGAGTGCAAATGACAGTCGACATCTCAGCCAGTTGATAGTTGTGCTGTACTCGGTGTGGTGCTTTTCCGATAAAAGTGAGGCTAGTCTTTTCAAAAAAATAGACGTCAGTTTACTGCATCCTCCAGTGCATGCTAAAATGATTGGCGTGAACGATGAAAGCTCCACGTTATTAATTCGTTCCTCGTATCGCCTTTTCTTCTCTTGTTCCTGCCGTTTATATAATGACGAGATCTGCACTGATTTGTAGGATGAGGCATTAGGGTTGAAGACCCTGACGTCAAAGAAAGTTCGTTGGAAGTGCCCACCCCAAAATCCACTGACAGCAATATCAAGTCTGGCATTTTCGTCAGAGGTAGTACAGCGTTTTTGAAACACCTCGCCGTTGAGAGGTTGCAGAACGGGCTCTTTGTGTACATCGTGGCAAACCTCTGTCAACAAGTTGGTAAATAAATCGCGGACCTCGTTATGGCGGATGCTGGGGTATCCTCCTGTTGGACATGACAGAGAGTGATCTACTGAGAATTTAGATCCACATGGACATATGTCTGGGAGGTTGGACGGGTGCCAACCGTATCTGAGGCACAGGGCATCCCGAAACGCAGATTTGTGCAAAGTGAATCCATGTTGCTCTAGTGGGATTGCGGTCAGCCAGCAGGAGGCACCCTTCTCACAGGCCAATTCAACTGAACGTTTCAATTCCACAGATAGATCATTGACAGTGATTTCAGAATGAGACTTTTGTGCTAGATGTTTTTGCTGGCGAATGCTAGCTTTCATAGAATTCTGCTTGGTAGGAACGTTATCCAGGTTTGTTTCTTGTTGCACAATTCGGTTGACCAGTGGCGCACAAATTAACTTTGAGTATTCCAGCTCACAAGTCAACGAACGTGGATCTACAATTCCAAGGCCGCCTAGTCGAGGTGGTAATGCAAAAAGCCTTCTCATCTTGTCTCCTGGAGTACTTCTATTGGTTATGGCGGGAATCAGTTTGGATCGTAACGCCTCCTCCAGAGGATTAAGGTACTCTGCAAAGTTTTCATTGGTTCTGAGTGCAAATTTCCAGCGTCCAATCAGACCCCGTGTGAATATCGAGTGAGCAGCTTGTGGTTGAGTTTGGGCAATGCAACTGAGTCGCTCTACTTGTAACTTCCAATTGGTCACCTTTTCTTGCAGGAAGTTATTGCAGAAATCTTTGTTTCCAATAGCAGCTCCAAGGTACTTTTGTCCTTCTGTAGTAATGTTGATATTGGTATTTTCAAAGAGATGTGTAGCTTTGTCAATATTTCCTGATTTCACTAGCAACCATGACTTTTTGGGATTTGGAAGATACCCGAACATAGCACCTAAGTCAACCAACCTGTTCCACCATTTATGTAGACAGTCTAGCGAGCCTCCAGCAGCTGCATCATCTGCATACCATACCTGCTTTGTACCATTCGTCTGCACACTCTTTAGAAGTGGAATTGTGGCCAGAGCATACATTGGCATCGCTAAGGGATCTCCTTGAGTTGTTCCTTCACTAGAAAGCAACGTTTCTCCACCTACAAACAATGAAGAAGGTTGTCGATACGTGTTGGCCAAGATTGGAAAGATGGCTGGGCAGTTGACAGATATGTTGGCCAGAGCAACTTGACGGTTCAAAGTATTGAAAGCATTGGTTGCGTCTACAAATAGCACGGCCTCTGTTTCATCTTCATCATAAATACCTCGAATAGCGTGTATGGCAGCCTCGCATCCGACGTTCTGACCAGCACAGAGTTGTAGGGGTCCGGCTACGTTCAAAATATCTGACTTTACCACACTCAGGACAGCCTTGCTAATTATTCTACGAAGTGTTTCACAAACTCCAATTGGTCTGACACCAGGTCTCTTGTCCAGGGGTATTAGCCGGCAAGCAACCAGAGCCGAAATCCCACTCGGGTCGATAAACTGCGTTGCAATCCTGCGAGTTGTTGAAGCTATTGAGTCACAGAGATTTCTAGACAAGACTTTGAATCCAGTGCACAAACGCCTCCATGCAGCCGCATCTAAGCCTGATGGACCTGCAGCACCCTGGCATTTAAGTGACATGGCACGAATGAGATAGCCATCAATCTTGTCGAAGAGAATGGGATGTGTAGGAGGTGCCTGAGATTTGGAGTCCAGGATAGCTTCCTTAAACATAGGAGCTGGGTCAGGGTGTTTGTCTTTCAGAACATCTCTAACTGACTTGTGAGAGCCAGGAATACATTCGTCTAGTTCTAGCAAACCACAGTTGTCCTCATCTGATAGGAGTCGCTGGGCAGCATTGATATTTCCCTTTTGCAACAAAAGTGCAACTTTTCTTGATTGATCACACTCTCTATCCTGAGGACAATTCCGAGTACTGTGGCATCGAAGATGAGACTGGATCGTTCTGCCTTCTGCAATCAAACCTCCTATGTCACCCTTTTTCCAGGTTTCCAATCGACGACTTAAACAAGAGGAGTTCTGTTGTACACTGGATCTAGTGTGAGGTCTTTGGAGCAACAGATGAGGCATGAGCATAGCAGCAGTTATTGCGACTGACTCGAGATCAGATTCATTTGCAAATGCATAAAATAGCCTTGTAAGTTCAGAAACGAAGTGTCCACCAGAGGATCCGTAAGGCACTTGAAATAAATTCCGTTTCCAATGAACGACTTCACGATATGCTTGGTCTATCTGATCTTTTATATCTGCTCCAGGTACACCACCCCAGTTGAAATTAGGAGGCAGTAACACTCTGTACTGAGGGATAGCTGGCAGGTCAATGGCATCACTAGATTGATCTTGAGAAGCTTCATGAAGAACGACTTCTTGTTGTGTGACAGACTGATATGCAGTTCCAGTCTCTGCTGAAATGACTGGAGGAGCTTCCTCTACTTGAACCGGGCTCTTTGAGCTACCTAGCTCCCTGTCGTTCATGCTGACAATTCTGCGTGCTCTTAGAGATGCATTCCTCATTGATTCCACTGTCTCCGCAACAAGTACACTCCTGCTGGGCGAGTGACCTGAGTAATCCAGAGCCGTTCCATAACTAGTAGGAAAAGCGTTACTCGGATTTGTCTGCTGAAGCGGCGTAGAAGCTGTGGACATCTGCTTATCCGAACAAAAAGACTGAGACTGACGTTTTTGTGATGAACATTGTGTCAAATCCTTTTGAAGTGCCTCAGAGTAAGACATAGGTGTCTGAGATCTTCTAGAAACTTCTAGAGATTCACGTGTGTCACATACCAGAGTGGTGGTGACAGGTTGATCCATAGGTATCTTGTTTGAGGACAGACTATCACAAGAGCCAGAACGAGACACTGACGACTTTGATGCATTCTTTGAATCGTGAGATAAAGGTGACGACTTCCCATTCATGCACCGGCCGTGGTTTCTGGGATTGCAGTTCTTACATTCAACTCCTCGCTTTGCGCAGCGGCAATTCTTGCACCGTCCACTGCTGTTACACCAGCAGCACTTGGTCATGACGTAATTGACCAATATAGAGCGTTTCGAAAGCCAAAGAATACGTCAACTCGAAGAGCGAAATTTGAACCAACCGCCAGACTACACGCATGCGTACTACTACTACTACTAGTAGTATATTACTACTATTACTACTATTATCAACGGCACTCAACACAACACTATATCAATCCATTCAATTAAACAAACCCACTTAAGTCAATCTATCTATACATTGCTGCAGTAACAGGCCATGCTACCCTTTAATCATAAGGGGATAAAGTAGCTAAAATTTATCTACTGATAAACTATGTCTCCATTTAGTTAGCGATGTTGTTGCCCTAGTGTACCAGGACTCATCCGATAGGACTGATTCTTCTAGATCTTTTTTCACATTATCTCTCCAACGCTTTTGAGGTCCTCCTGGTGCCATCCGAAAAAGAACTATCTTTGGAATTCTGTCACAGGCATCCTTGCCAAATGACCCAACCATTCCAGTCGTCTTTTGCTATATTTTTTGTTATATTCTCCATGTCACCCCATCTTGTTAACAGAGCACTCGTAGAAAGGAGGTCTTCCCACTGCTGAATTCTTAATATACCGAAAACAGATCTAACACACTGACTGTGAAACACTTCTATCTTTTTCAAATCACAATGCAGTGGTGTCCAACATTCAGCTCCGTATAAAAGCACTGACAAAACGCACAATTCACAAGCTCTGCATTTGTTGGTATTGACAGGTTTTGTTTCCAAACACTCCTACCTTTAGAGCACCAAAAGCTCTAGATGCTTTGGCAATCCATTGTTGTATTTCAGTTGTACAATGACCCGATAGTGTTATTGTTGAGCCAAGATAAGAAAATTCTGACACAGATTCTGTATCGTGTTAGTACGTACGTGTATATGGAACACAACACCAACTACAACTACAACCAGGCATGTGCACTACATCCTATCACTTATAACCCTACATCCCCCCTTTTCCAAAAAAAGTTCTACCAGCTATACTACTGCATATGATCCTTCAAATGTACCGGCTTCACAACAACTCTTCCACTTCTTGTGGTTCTGGTGTATCTGATTTGCCAGTGACTGGTAATGTATTGGTGTCTTTCTAACCGTAGGCTCGAGAGTCCAGCCGGTCATCTCCCCCCCCCCCCCCCCCCCCGGTGGAGTAAGACCGGCTGGAGACATTCACCACTCAAAAAAAAACCGCTGCCTCTCTATCCTCCAATCAGGATTTTACACGTTTGATTAGTGTTTGTGCATGCACGTGTATTCACGATAACTGCTGATAGCAATGCTCGTCGCTATTGGCTCTCTACTACTGCATTTGTAACTGAGTAGACAATTGCTTTTACAGTCTGATATTACATTTTGTTAGCGTGTGAAGCTACACCTGCATTCGTCTTCCTTTTTGTACTTGAAGGAATAGGCAGCGGATGCAAAACAACTTCTAGTCGCTTAGGGTGTCGTACGTTGCATGCATTAAACGAGTAGACCATCTACAAAGCGTGGTATTTGCACTCAACGCAGGGCAACGTGCAGAGCTATGATTTGCGTACATTGCGTTCGACCTTTGGTTGGCCTCTGTGGTTAACTTTGAGTCTAGCACTCTTAGAACAAGTGACAGACAACAGGAAGAGCTGGCAAGAGTCGACCTGTTGTTTGTAGACTTGGATGGCACGTGTCAAGACTACACGTACTTGTGTCAGAGCGAAATTACATTAGCAAAGAGCC
This sequence comes from Corticium candelabrum, assembly GCF_963422355.1. Lineage (NCBI taxonomy): Eukaryota > Metazoa > Porifera > Homoscleromorpha > Homosclerophorida > Plakinidae > Corticium > Corticium candelabrum. Next base: position 8,259,078 of record NC_085095.1, read on the forward strand.
AATAGCGATGTGCATCCCTATCGAAGATGCACAAACATTGAACGGTACTCTGATTGGAGAATAGAGAGTCGGCGGTTTGTTTGAGTGGCGAATGTCTCCAGCCGGTCTCTCTCCGCCACGGGGGAGATGACCAGCTGGACTCTCGAGCCTATTCTAACCGGTAATTATACTGGACTGACTGCTCATCTATATCTAGGTGCCACCTTTCTGAGATACAACCAATGCCTCCCTTGAATACTGTTGAATACTGTCTCAAAATGTCTGACACTTTGAGACCCTCTCTTCGGTGCCTCTATCTTCAAAACTGAGCTTTCGTCAACTGTAAAGAGTCCCATCTGCACACTTGATCTAGCTCCAATGATCAAAGTTGGAGCGTCTTGACAACAATGAATTGTCGTTTGTACTTCTTGTTGTTGCAAGTGTTTGTCATCTTCAAGTCACACTTGTCAAAGGCTTGATCTTCTCGTGATTAAACATTGACAGCAATTGTTTGGTGGGTAATATCTTTACACTTTCTGGTAGATCTTTCAGCCGCACTATGTTGCATATGGCTCCTGTGTCTACTGGAAATTATATGATTTTCCCAAATACTCTCATTGAGACATACAGTTGTGATCTGAGTCATTCCTGCTATCTTTTTCATGTGGATAGATGGTCAGTGTCATTAGCTGTTCATAATCTAAGTCTTCGTCAGAGACTTGAATACTATGTTGGACTTTGGCTTCCGTCCTTGCCTTTGCCGATTGTAGCTTGACCTCTCTCTTTGACGCACAACATTGCATTGCGTAGTGGTGCTGTTTGCCACAATTAGAGCACATTTTCCCATAAGCTGGACAATATTTGTCTCTTCGTATCTGGTGCAAAAATCTGCAGTGATCGCAGTGATCGCCTCCCCCCCCCCCCCCCCCCGAAGAAGGCATCTTCTTACGTGTTTCCTGTTTCACTCCGATTCCAGACTTAATTGCCATATTTAGAATCCAGGGATGTGTGTGATCCAAAAGTGAAATGCCTTCTGGCTACCGACAGAGCATGTAGGCCCTCTACCATACTCATTTCTTTCATCTGCTTGTCTGTGGCTTCTCTCGCTCCGCACATATTCACACAGGGTTCTCAACATAAGCCCTTTTTCTCCAAGAGCTGTTTCCTGAGTCCCGAGTAGTTCACACCACAAACAATTCTGTCACGTAGTAGTTTGTCTGACATATTCCCAAACCGACAGTGCCCAACCATTTTGCTGAGAACTGTGAGGTACACTCATCGAAAGGCTCTTGCTGTTCCTGATCACGCTTGTTGAAGACGTATCGATCGTAGATGACGTTGCTTTCCCCAATGCAGTGTTCCTCGAACAATTGAAGCACTCATTCCATTGTCTATTTCTCTGCCTCGTCGCTGAATGGCAGTGAATTGTATATGCGGAGTCCGTGCTGCCTAATGCAAGTGATAAATGTCGCAACTCACATTTCATTTGCTTCTTCTCGTAGTGTTGTGACGATTTCGTATGATATTCACACTTGTCGCCATTCTCTCCAATTCTGTGCCAAGTCTTGAAGTGGTTTTGGTGTATTCCTCCGAGATAAAATGCCGATCTCATAGGAATGGCATCCACCGCTGTGTGTGTGTGTGTGTGTGGTGTCTTCTCATTCCTCTCGTTAATCACCTGATTCTCATTCGGTAATCCAACTTGTTCCGCTTGTTTGGCCATTCATGAGTTAGCAACCAACTCCTGTCACCATCATGTATCATGTTTAGAGAATCATGTTAGTACATATACGTGTATATAAGCTATTAACACAACACCAACTACAACTACAATAGGGCATGCGCACAACATCATATCACTTCATTAATTATAACCCCACAGATTCAACAGCCTCATTGCCAACCATAGAGTGCTCTTGTCATCATCATTGACATAATCCCAGACACACACATATGTACACACACACACACACACACACACACACACACACACACACACACACACACACGCACGCACGCACGCACGCACGCACACACACACACACACACACACACACACACACCAGTAGTTTCTTGGTCATCCCAATTTACGGTCTGTAAGTATGAAAATTTCAAAGTGACTTTTTATTAATTAAGTACATGCATGTAGTTAAAACCTTCCACGACCTGGTAAAAGGGCGTACGCGCAAAACCAGGCAATGTCTAGGACAAAATAAACGCTTCTGACCATTTTGAGATTCTTTTCTCTTGATGCTACAGTTTGTGACTTGCTTTTAGCAACGGATTTTTGCAAATACTCTGCTTCTTTCATCACAAATGTTTGCACAGCTTGAAGAACACGATGCCACGTTACAAATCGTCTCTCCCGTCTCTCTTCTGAGCTTTCATCCAAGTGTTGAATGACTTCACGACAACTTAGGAGCTGTTTTGCTCGTTTCGCTGCTTCCTGCACACAAACTCTTCAGCAAGTGTACCCAAAGGAACCCTTGCAAAACTACTTACTCGCCGATCGTTCACCTTGTCTCCTTCAAGGCGACTGCATATACTAGAGAATTCCATACATCTATCGCTGTTCATTTTCCTTCAACAACAATCGCCAATTTGACAACACGCAAGGTAGAGCGTGTAACTAGATACTTACACAAGTTTGAGTTTTGAAATGCTGGAACGAATTATATACACGAACACGTGGTGCGAAAGAAGAAAACAAAAAAGGGAGTACCCGCCAAATAGTGTTAGCATCGGCGCACGCTAGCAATCGGGTTGCTATCAAATACCAAGTTGATAATTAATTCGACATATTTTTGGCTGTCCAGTATACGACTATTCACTAGATGAGATCTCGGAAGCGAGAAGAGGACAAGCAGGATGTCCTATCAAAGAAAGTAGAGCCAACTTTAGAGAACCCTCCTGATGGAGGGTGGGGCTGGGTCGTCTGCTTGGCCTGTTTCTATGTCCAGTTCGTCGTTATTGGCTTGCAGTTTGCGTTTGGTGTGATCTATACGACGTATCTAGACCCGCGATGTGCACACAACACTGTTGGAAACGCATCAGGTGACGGAACCAACGTTCACGGCAACAGTACGCCACCTCGTACAGACTGCGGAGGGTTTGGAGAAGGCAGAGGGAAGACAGGTAAAGGATCATTGTTTTTGTTACATATCGTTCTTTGCTGGCGAATAGCAAGGAAATGGAAAGAAGACGAGGACGCGGGTAGTCTTGTCTATATTTTCGTGTTTCAGTTTGTTTTCTTTTTTATAGCGTGGGTCACGTCGATTTGTTTGGCTATCATTTTTGCAACAAGTCTGCCTATAGCTGGCATATTGTCTGACAAATTTGGATCTCGTCCTGTGGTGCTTGTTGGTGCCCTTCTGTCAGCAACTGCTTACTTGGTGAGCTCATATATGACTGAGCTATCATATCTCTACCTGTCATACGGTCTATTGGCTGGTATTGGCTTTGGGCTAGTGTACATGCCGTCTGTACTCACAATCGGCCAATATTTCAAACGGAAACGAGGATTTGCATATGGACTGGCATGTGCTGGAGCTGATGTGGGAACAGTGACTATGGCACCCGTAACTCAAGTATTGCTGGATTGTATTCAGTGGCAGGGAGCTTTCAGGGTGTATAGCGGACTGGCCTTGTCGTTGGTGGTAGCAAGCTTAGTCTACCAGCCATTGCCCACACACTCTCGAACACTAGATCAAGACAAGGAAGTGGAGAAACAGGAGCAGAGTCGTCGTCACGTCTGCATTGATTTTAGTTTGTGGATAAATCCTTTATTTCTAACTGCAACTGCAGCGAATGGTTTAATGGCATTCGGCTTCCTTATCCCTTATGTCCACTTGGTGAAACATGCTGAAGATATGAACATCGAGCCAAGAGAAGGTGCCCTACTCATTACATACATTGGAATATCATCTATCCTTGGAAGAGTGGTATTAGGCCGAGCAGCTGATCATCCGTTGATTAATAGACTATATGTTGTGCAGCTCAGTATTGCCATTGCTGGTGTGGCCAACATTGTCTGTCCATTCTTTACTAATTATAGTGGACTCATATTCTACTCTCTTCTGTTCGGAATGTTCAATGGCGCTGCTGTCTCTCTTATGCCTGCACTCTTAGTTGACTATCTTGGTATACAAAAGTTTGCACAGGCATTGGGGCTAATGCTAGGTGCTGAGGCTCTAGCTGTTCTCTTAGGACCACCATCTGCTGGGTGGATTTATGACTCCACACATTCCTATCACATTGCATTCTATTTGAGTGGAGCAGCTATGGTGAGTGGAGCTATTGTTCTTGCTGCATTGCCGTGTTTGAGGAGGAAGATGAAGCGGAAAGCACAAACAAAGCTTATTGCACAGCAAGGGCAACAAGACCTTGATCATGCCCCTACAGCAATAGTGTGTAGGACTGAAAGCTTTAGTATGGACTTTAGACTAAATGAGAGATCTTGCCACGACCTTGCAATGGCAATGACAAGACTGCAAGAGACAGCACAGAATTTGTCCAGCTTGTAAGTATGCAGCTGACTTTAAATAAATTGATTATTATACATCATTACAGTTGGGTAAGAAGGCAGTGAAGTATTTATATGTTTAAGCTTTAGTTTGATATTTATAATGAAAGTGTATACCAGACTACTCAGTAGTGTATTATCATTTCAAAGTATTCATGTCATGATGATAATAATATAGCAAGTTGGAAGGTGGATATGTTATGCTTGACCTTACCGTGAAGTTCGTTTGACAAGTTGCATCTCTGAGGTTGCCACATAATGTTTATTGAAAGTCTGGAATTCTATCTGAGTGTGTAGTGGAAGCACTTGAGGTGTACATAATTCATATTAATCCACTCATTAGAGTAACCAGTCAGACACAAATGATACAAATCAGGTGATCTGAAGTATTAAGGGTGGATTAATATGCTCTTCAGTTTAATATGAGATTAACAACTGGATTTGACTCTGTGCATATTGAATGGCCAACTGGTAGCTTGTTCCAGTGATCTTTGTCACGTTTGCCATGTACACATTGCCAATACCTGTATATACTGGTTGCAGTACTAGACTGACACCATGTCAAAATGACAAACTGAATTGCAAATTCAGAAACAAAAGGCCACTGAAAAGTAGCAAACACATGAAGTTACATGGGATTTGTCCACTGTTAGCCATTAGCCTCCAACATCTTGAGGGTTAACTAGCTAATGGAGAAGAAAATATGGGACTGAAAGGGCGTCCAGTCGCTGGTGGCTTGCTCCAATAATCTTTCCCTTGCCTGTAAGACAGCTGGTCACTGTCATGTCAGTCAGTAGATGGATGACCAATATATTCAGTACCTTAGTGCCATGGATGGACGAGTACTACCTCTCAAACTCTCTCCCCATGGTCCATGCTTCTTACTGGCAGCGCCTAAACAGCCAACCCTCTCAGGTGCCAACTAGAAAAATCCAAAAATTATCCTTACACAACTATAAAGAAATACAATTAAAACAATCTATCAATCTTCAGCTTACAATTATGCTAAAACCTGTGATAATTTCATAACAGCTAGTAAGACAGAGCCAGACAGCAACTAATCAAAGTCAGGTAAAAAAGGGATCTGTACACTCCTAATTGGTGTCAAAGTCATCCTGTTCCATTCTTAAAATCACACAGCACATGAACTATTTAATTATCAAACATCCATTAGAAACAAGATCTACCTACCATCAACAATAGTTATGCCTAGGATTATTAAGATTTCTTGGGTATATTGTTACCTCTTCTGCAATAGCTCTAATGTGGTAAGACTCCATTCCACAACATCCTCCAAGATATCTCACACCCATCTCATGAGCATCTCGAGCAAACTTGTGTATTTCAAATCGAGTTAGCAAACGAGGCTCAAGTGCTAAAATGAAATGAACAAAAAATTAAAGCTATCAGCAGTGGCTTGTATACAGTCAGTATTATAAGTGATAAATTATACGTATACTAAATCATTAATACCAAAAGGATTCTCAGGACTCTCGATGAGACCAAACTTGTTTACATCAGGTGTGTGATATGGCATTGGTTGACACATAAGATACGTATTGAGACCAGCTTCACTAAGAGCTTTCTTCATCATTCCTACTGTCCTTAAAGACATGGTGGGGTCAAACAAGCAGTTGACACCAACAACATGAGCACCTAAAACATACAATGACATGCAATGACCTAATCATAAATGTTTCTGTGAGACTAACCAGCCTTCGCCATGGCCAATGCACATTCTTCAGGAGAATGACCATCAGCATCCCCTTCTGGTCCAATGCACATGCTTGCTGCTAAAGGCATGCCTATAGTCTTACAGACTTCGATTGCCCACAGCATCTCTTCCAAATGACTAAAGAACTAGGCAGTAGAAAGAATACTTAGTCAAACGTGGAAACTCCAATTGTCTCTAGTAACCCCTAAACGTACTGTAGCTATACCGTCACAGTGCACAATATTTTTACCTCTATAATAAGAAAGTCAACGTCATGCTTGGCGAATACATCTGTTTGCACTTTAAACTCGCTCTGCACAACGGTCTTTCCTTTCCCTTCCGTATAACTGGGTGTGGGTGACAGTCCTGCAGCCACCAAAGTACCATATTGATCTGCCACCTTCCTTGCCAAGCGACACGCTTCTTTATTGATGTTAGTTACACCGAAATTGGCTGCTGCCGTATTTCCTGCAGCTGCCAGCTTATCTTCACTAGCATAAAATGTAAACGCCTGCGTAACGTCAGCACCGGCTCTTGCAAACTCCTTGTGCAGACCAATGACAGCATCAGGATTCTCAACGACAGCTTCTGGTGTCCAATAGCCTGCCTTCACGTAGCCACGACGCTCAAGAACGAAACAATAGCTGCCATCACTAATGACCGGACCATCTGCAAGTCGTTCGAGTAGACCTTTTTTCTACACATGAGCATAAATAAAGCACATGTACAATGCATGCATGGACTGTGGAGGAGGTGAAAGGTCAATATCGGCAAAAAGTTGTAATTGTGCACACATACTTCTGTCCTCTTTCTTTTGACTTCCTGGCTCTCGCCATCAGCGTGACTGCTCAATGCGGACATACTAAAAATTTAATTTAATTAAGCTAAAGTGTCACAAGATTTACAACGCGCGCTAGGAACCAATCTATTAAATAGCTACATTACTCTAGACTCGTGCCCAGTCCTCCACCGCGCTAGGTTGCTTACACCACGTGCGCTAGCTGTCACGTGTTTATACGTCCATGTGGTTTCACACGTGTGATTGGCCTCAGCACGGAGGAGGACTGGGACCATGCTTCGTCACGTGACAAACATGTTTGTAACGTGACCGAAATGGCGTGACATGATTGGTAGATACTACTTCTATTTAGCATGATAGTTCCGTAGGAGGGCTTTTGTAATGCATGATTACACAATTAGAAAGACTAAGTACACAACAATTATAGAGCCACTAAGCCATTACGTGCCAATAACTTGTTGATGGCGTCCTTGTCCGTGAGAGTGCGACCAGAGAAGGACTTTCGAGAAGAGCGGTCTCAATGGTAAGTGCAAGTGCATTCGCGCGCGCCTAGACCTTCTACATACCTGTCGAGCCACACGAGTACGTGAAGGTAAGTAAAGTCTCTCTTTTTCAAAAGGCTGCGACGGGTCCTGATCCCTGTATCTGCCAGAGCACCGCGTTCAGGCGTCCCTGTTAGTTACGTCTGGCAGATTTTGTTGGACCAATCTTAAGCTAATATCAGTCACGTCGAGGTGGCTCGTAAGCTTTCCCGGAAGCTCGCCACAGGATGGACCATGCCACCAGAACATACGTCTACGTTGGTATTGCCTTCGCAGCAGTCTCTGTTGGAGTTATAGCACATTCTACTGACGTTTCAGACTTGCGGAATCACCCCTCGCCTTATGCAAGTAAGATACGCACTGCGTACAAGAGGTGTGCACTTGCAGAGTGCCTGTCTGACCTGTAGATGTCACAAGGAGAAATCGACAAGATTCGAATCAAGCAAGTGGGACTTGTCCAACTCCAGCGAAGCAACATGTCTCAAGAGATTATGCGGAGACGCCAATCAATTGGCAATTAGTAGAAACGACTCTGTCGTCCGAGGTAGATCGAACGTTTGCGGGAGTCCGACTGCTGTTCTCTTGGTCGAGGGCCTGTTTCGTGGCAAGATTTACGCCGTTTCTCCGTGAAAGACATCGAAGACACGATGCGTCGTCAAAGCCCTCATTTGTTTGGCATCTTGCAAGCGCTGGTCAAAGGGAAAGCCAACGAGGATGCTGACAGCACACGCCTGCAGGCTCTCATCACCGGCACTGTGGCACTGAAGTTCTGAGATCGCCAAAGCAGTGGGATTGGACTCCTAACAGCCTACATGCTTGTTTGCTCGCGGTACAGGAAAGCAAGCAATTACAGACCTCAACCATCTTGGTGTCTCGCAATCATATCAACAGGTTTAGCGACGTCTAACTAAAGAACTTGACGAATGATTACCAGGATGTACAGCAGCTCACGAAAGAGACACACATCTGGGTGTATGACAATCTGAATTTGTATTTAGATTTAGATCTGCTCTAGATTTAATTTGTGAAGGTAGTCAAATGTACGAAATATGTCCGTCATGGGCTGCGTTATCCTACTCTAGACTCTGCTAGCCGGCGCAGTTTTACGAAGAGGATCGTGCATGTGCATGATGGCGTTGATTTGTGAGGCCAGGCGACTGACCGGTTGTAGGCAAGTTGTTAGGCTCTTGCTAATCTACCACCTTCTGTGTCGTTTAGCAGAGCCTCTTAGAAATCTTAGCTGAGACCAGTGGGCTGAGCTAAATAACTTAATTAGACTCAAAGCATGTCACGTGACGAAGCATGGTCCCACCGTGCTTAAGCCAACCACACGTGTGAAACCACATGGACCTATACACACGTGACAGCTAGCGCACGTGGTGTAAGCAACCTAGCGCGGAGGAGGACTGGGCACGAGTCTAACATTACTCATAGAGCATAGTATGTGTAAGAGTTTAGTCATCCTAAAAATTTTTCTGAAAATTCAAAACACAGTGAAAAGTGCTATGAAAATTCTCCAGCTACCTGTTTAATTTATACTGTAGACTACCTGGACGACAAGGCTGGAAGTTAAGAAGCCTTCTGGCTTGCCAGTCATCTGGCTTGCCAGTCATCAACTAAATTTCTCTGCATGCGATTAAGAAAGTCTCTGAATCACATGCAGATGACTCACGTGCAGAGAAATTTACTTGATGACTGGCAAGCCAGAAGGCTTCTTCACTTCGAGTGCTGGCCTTGTCTGGGAACAGTAAAACAGCTAGAGAAATTTCATAGCACTTTTCACTGTGTTCTGAATTTTCTCTCACCCTTCAACAAATAGATATACATTAGGGTTGCCAATATGTAATTTGACAAATAAATCTCCAGGCCAAAACTGTAGCCCAAAGAGACATTTGGGATTACCACTGTTGATATTGATTACTTTTAAACAACTGACATCAATAAATCATGTGGTCAGATTTCACACACACACACACACGCACGCGCGTGCGAGCGCACACACACACACACACTTCACTTCACGCTGCGTTCATTCCAATGAGAAACGATGCAGGCCAAGGTCACCATAGGCTATATCAGAGGAGTGGATGTTCTCTGACAGCAGAAATACTCGTGGTTGTGGAGGCCTTGTTGCCGGAATGTTTGGTGACAGTACTGACATTGACTAGTCAGGGACTGACCATGTTTCTGTCTCTGGTGGTTTACAAGGCCAGCATGATTTACAGCAGTAAATCCACAACCATTAAGGCTGCAGTGTAAAGCAAACTCTGATGTCGTTTGCCTTGCTTTGCGGCAACGTTTCTGCTCATCCCTGCAGTATTTCTCTTGTTCTTCCTTCTTGAAATTTACTTTCTGTGTGGCAGCCCAGATCTGATTCCTCCACTCATTCCTATCTTCAGCTAGTATCCTCCAAACCCCATCACAATTGCAATTCCTTAAATTCCTCAGTACTAAATCGTTCCATCTCATTCTCTGGCCTCCGACTGAACGTCTACCCTGGGGTGATGCACACAACAAAAGCTTCCTTGGTAGATGACACTCATCAGACCACGAGCTCGTCGTCTCCACGTTTCGATTCAAGATTAAAACAAAGCGTTGTCAGTATCATCATTCTCCTCCTCGGCAGACCAAGTTTTTACCATCGGACAAAATATTAGCCTTTTGTGCATCTCTCGCAGATGCTTATGTCAGCCACCATGCTAACCCTAGTCCATGTTCACTTTGTATTGAGGATGAGTGGGCCTCCTTCAAGTCGATCAGCAATCCAGGAAGCCAGTGGCAACCCACCACCCTTGCCAAAGAAGAAGGAGGCTGATTGGATCACAGAAGAAGTGAGAAACCTCTCCAGAAAGAAGAAAGAAGCGTGGCTACACCTACGGAACATATCTAGTATTGATGACCAGCAACATCCAAATGCCTTGGCAGAGTATTGCAGACTGAGAAGTTAACCAAGGTGGCTGCTGACAAGGCATCCAAGTCTTCATCATCCTAGTAAAGAATAGATTCATTCTCTCAAGTGACATCGACAAGTTTCAACGTTGGGCAGAACATTTTGCAGAAGTGTCTAATTGTTGCTCATCAAGCTGCCAGTTGGATACTGATGCACTACCCGACATCATTGCTGCCACACCATCTTACAGAGAACTATTCCCAGACGATGAAAACTTGTCCCAGCCCATATCTGAAGATGAGATTCAGGTAGCTATCGCACAGCTCAGAGATGGTAAGGCTCCAGGAGATGACGGCATATCTGCTGAGTTGCTGAAGTTGGGAGGAGGCGAAACCATCTGCTGGCTCACTACACTGTTCAACTTCATCTGGAGCAGCGAGAGTATCCCCTCAGATTGGTTGAACCACCTCATTGTCCCTCTTCACAAGAAGGGAAGTCGTTCCGAGTGCGACGACTATAGAGGCATTGCCCTCTTGAGCATCCCCAGCAACGTTTTTACTCGTGTTATATTGAACACACACACACACACACACACACACACACACACACACACACACACACACACACACACACACACACACACACACACACACTTCACTTCACGCTGCGTTCATTCCAATGAGAAATGATGCAGGCCAAGGTCACCATAGGCTATATCAGAGTAGATGTTCTTTGACAGCAGAAACGCTCGTGGTTGTGGAGGCCTTGTTGCCGGAATGTTTGGTGACAGTACTGACATTGACTAGTCAGGGACTGACCATGTTTCTGTCTCTGGTGGTTTACAAGGCCAGCATGATTTACAGCAGTAAATCCACAACTATCAAAGCTGCAGTGTAAAGCAAACTCTGATGTCGTTTGCCTTGCTTCGCGGCGACGTTTCTGCTCATCCCTGCAGTATTTCTCATGTTCTTCCTTCTTGAAATTTACTTTCTGTGTGGCAGCCCAGATCTGATTCCTCCACTCATTCCTATCTTCTGCTAGTATCCTCCAAACCCCATCACGATTGCAATTCCTTAAATCCCTCAGTACTAAATCGTTCCATCTCATTCTCTGGCCTCCGACTGAACGTCTACCCTGGGGTGATGCACACACCAAAAGCTTCCTTGGTAGACAACACTCATCCATGCACAAGACGTGACCCAATAACCGAAGACGTCTCTGTGTCAGCATGGTGGAGATTCTTTGCAGGTGGGCTATCTTTCTGATGGAGGTGTCTGTCTTCCAGTCCCATAGGGACACTCCAAGGATGGAGTGTAGGCTTCTCATCACAAAACTCTGCAAGTGGTGTATCTGCAGCTCCAGAAGTACTGCTGTTTCCAAACCATACAAAAGGGTGGAAAGAAGTCCAGAGACAAAGATGTTCAGCTTGGTACTAGACTTGATCTTCCTCTGGTGCCAAAGAATGCAGTTAAGTGACCCATATGACTGAGATGCCTTGGTTATCCGTGTTGATATATCAACATTCAAGGTGCAATTATTAGAAAGATAACTTCCAAGGTACTGAAAGGATGGTACCACCTCAATTGGATCACAATCAGGATGCAGAGAAATGGGAGATGGAGAATGGGCATCAGCTCCAGGTAGGACAGCTAGAAGCTTGGTCTTCTTGTAATTGATGGTAAGCCCCATGTGATGGAAAGACGAATCCGGAGATGTCAGCAGGGAAGATAGACTTTCATAAGAATCAGATATCAATGCCATATCATCAGCATATTCAAATTCTGACACCGACACTTCTGATGTAAGCTTCTTCCTGTTTCCTACCAGGTCAGCATCATGAAGATATGACAAGCACACACCTACATCTGGTTGGTGATCAGTAATGACAAGTCGAATCACAGAGTCAAAGCAGAGGTTGAATAAGGTTGGAGCAAGTACACAACCCTGTTCGACACCACTAGAAACAGAGAAATGATCTGAGATTTTACCATAGGTCCTTACAGTGGCAGAAGTGTTACTGTGCAATGCTTCAATGATTTTGAGCAGCTTAGATGGCAATTGGTAACAATACTGAAGAACAGACCAGAGAGCTGCTCTATTGATTGAATTGTAGGCCTTATGGAGGTCTACAAAACAGATGTATGAAGGACGATGGTACTCCCTGGCTTTTTCCATCAACACCCTGAGAGAAAAGAGTTGGTGGGTGCACCCTCTGCCCTTGCGGAAACCACACTGGTTCTCACGCAAGAGGGCCTCCGCTCTGGATTTGATCCTGTTCAATATAACACACGTAAAAAACTTGCTGGGGATGCTCAAGAGGGCAATGCCTCTATAGTTGTCGCACTCGGAACGACTTCCCTTCTTGTGAAGAGGGACAATGAGGTGGTTCAACCAATCTGAGGGGATACTCTCGCTGCTCCAGATGAAGTTGAACAGTGAAGTGAGCCAGCAGATGGTTTCGCCTCCTCCCAACTTCAGCAACTCAGCAGATATGCCGTCATCTCCTGGAGCCTTACCATCTCTGAGCTGTGCGATAGCTACCTGAATCTCATCTTCAGATATGGGCCGGGACAAGTTTTCATCATCTGGGAATAGTTCTCTGTAAGATGGTGTGGCAGCAATGATGTCGGGTAGTGCATCAGTATCCAACCACACACACACACACACGCGCGCGCGCGCGCACACTCACACATAAAATTTGGAAATGTTGTGATACAACTAAACAACATGTTCAACAACAAGCTCCATGTTTAACCAATAATACAGCAAGCAACATCAGTATTCACTGACAAAATGAACTACAATCACTATTTGCAATTGTCAACGAAAATAATGAGGACAGAAAGCTTTGGTCATCTGCCATGCTTCATCAAACACACCTACTACATCTGTAGAAGAAGAGTTCATACAATTACAATATCATTGGCAGTCTCTAGCTGTTTACATATGTTTACCTACCTGCATCCAAAGGGCCTCCTAAGTAAGCATCCAAATCCTCTTTCGTTTGTTTCAAGCTTGTTGTTCCAAGTATAATTCCATCTGTCCACACAACAGTAAAACACAACAGAAGGTTATTCCCTAAAGATGTCAATTTAGACTGCATAACAAAGCAAAACATATCCAAGTGGTATTATCAAATTACATCATACTATAGAAATATACTATATCAACTGAATGAGTCACTGGTATTCTCAAAGAATCATGTATATGGTTGGTCTTCAAAGCACGAGAGTTATAGTCAAATAACAGAAAGAAAAAGATATAGGATTAGTGAAGAGGCAAGTTCTAAACACAATCTTGAAATGTCTGTCCATTCAATTCATAACCAATATACCGTATTTCTTCAAATGGTGGCTGCGGCCTCTGTTCTTAACAAGGTTATGGAACTTAGGCCTCTAAACAAGGGTGGCTTGTATACGAGGGCAGCCTCTATTTTTTAAATTAAGTCTCTACTTCACACAGTGACACGTTGGTACTTGAGTGTCACATTTCTTTCTGTTGAACACTTTTGAAGGTACCAACCGTGGCAGGTTTACCTGTAAATGCCACGACTATTACCCTAGAACTATCAGAGACGAGTCCATGTAATAGGATGAGATTGACGCAGACGCATCAAAAGAGTGTTATATGGGCGTGGCCAGTAACTGTGCAGACTAGTGTGGCTTCAATTTTCAACTATTCTCTTCAGCTATTTTCAACGGCTTCTAAACGAGGAGGATTCTTTTTGAGGGCAACCACTATTCGAAGAAATACGGTATTGGTCAACCTTGAAATCATATCTTCTTTATCTTCACTTCGCACACAAGTTTAAAATTAGACAACTGTAATAAGACTAGTCACTACTACATAACCAGAAAAAGGCAACAAAACAAATGAATTATTACCATCACTAGTATCATCTTGCTTAACAAGTGTACATGAGCCCATGCGATGGTGCAAAGATAATAGAAAGAAGAGATAATGACAACCAAAATCACACACATCATCATTAACTCCAGTCCATACTATAAGGAATTTATACAACTGCAAAGAATGCCAAAATTTTACATGTCTATGTTGGTAAATTTGACAATCAGTTTAGTCTCATATGCATTCTAAAGTGACTGTGTTCCAGGAAGCAATCTAACGTAGCTAAGCTTGCAAGCTTATCATTACACTTTTTCAGATTATCTGTAACTTAATTTCTAAAAATTTAAATATAAAAAATCAAAACAATGAGAGAAAATACTGCTAATCATGGATAAATTTTTACGTTTAAAAATTCCATCTGACCATGCCTGTAATGAGTGCAGTAAAATACCTCCTTGTTCTGCTGACAACTTGGAATGCCACTTAAGCCAGCGAATGGCTGCATCAACGAGAGAAACCTTTAGCGATCCGTCTTGGTGTGTTCCATAGGTTTTCTTCAAACTGTTATGAATCAGTTGAATGGCTCCAAAGTATGCTTCATTCCAGTAGCGATTTCGATAGCTGACAAAAACAAATATGGCCACATGCCATGTACATCATTTCCTCATTTTGCCACTGACATAAGGCAATTTCTATTTAATTAAGATGTTACTATGTAAAGATCTAAGAAGTCAAAAAAGCAGGCATTGTTAGCTATGCATTCCATTTGCATGCAGTCTTCCTCAATTACTATAGCATAGCAACATGAAGTACCTAATGAGAAAGTTCTTCATACAACCAAATGCTTACAGGTCTGAATCAGATTCATAAAATAGATGTCAGCTAAAATAATCTAATTATGCCAATTTCTCAACTGTCTATTTGCTGCTGACAAAACCAGGAAACCATAATATAAGTTATAAGTCAATGTTACTGAGACAGAGACATAGATACTATCAGAAAAATTGTGATTCCAAAGATAGGTACTGAATATCACTTACAGTACCTCTGTAACAATACACGTCCAGTGGCAAAACAAGAAAATGTGGGCAAAGTGTGTGTGTACTTAGAATACTTACGTTTTTGCCCAAGTTCCTCCAGTGCCAAAAAAGCGACTAACTGGTTGTCTATCGGGTTCTTGTGCTGCCTCAAATTTGTATTTTCCTGTCAATAAACCACCAGCCAGCTACGTGCAGATGCAATGCAAAATAAGTACATGCCATAAATAAAAAGTGATTAGTTGTTGCTACTGGATTATATGCATAGAACCGCATCCCAAGATGTCGTATGGCAGGAAACAATTCTTCTTCAACTTCCCTGCAGTCATTTCAAGTAATACCAAAATAAAAATATCCCTACAATCAATTCATCACTGGTTACCTTGTAATACCATTGTACATTCCTTGATACACAGTAGGAACTACCCAGCCATTTTGTTTGCAAATATAGTAAGCTTCAACCTAATAAAATACCAACTTAGTAGATACAATGATAGAGAGCACTATGGTTGCACAAATGTGAATGACTTACAACTTCCCATGCAGCATAATTTGACAGTCCCAACTCCTTGAACTTACCCTCTACAAAGTTGCATACCAACACACTGATCACAGCAACTGGCATTAGGCACAGTTTTCTGACCAACATATAATTGTTGACATGCTTCTAGTGTCTCTTTGATGGGTGTATTGTGATCAGGCATATGTAGATACAAGATGTCAACTGACTGCTTCTGAAGACACTGAAGAGAAAGGTTTGTTTGATCTGTAAGACTGTCTCGTCTCAAACCTACAATAATCAACACACTGAAACTAATTAAGCTAAATACCACACTGCTGAATATACTGTTAGGAGGAATTGGATTAGCCTTGGTTGCGATCGTAAACTACAAAAACAGTACATATTACCTCACAACAATTACAATGTAACAGTCACCAAACTACACTACCTTGTTTCGGAATTCAGCAGGTAGATTGCCTATGATCTTCTCTGATTGACCATTGCTATACCTACATAAATATGAATGTATGAAAACTAGCAACTAGATAATAAATTAATGCAAATAGAAATTCTAAAAATGACATTTTGATGGCCACAAGCGACAGTCACAACACAGAAAATTAAAGACAAAGTTGTTGCATTTCTATTTGCCCGATCCTGTTCCTGCTGCAGAACAGGGTCGCATTTCATTACCTCTTCTGGCTCTTCTGGCAGAGTCTTCTAAGACGTAGAAGAAATGGGCAGAGCCAAAGGTGTCAGAAGAGGTGTTTTCACTGAAACACTCAGAAGAAGTTGGAAGAGATCGCGCTTGTGCAGTAAAGTTGCTAAACCGAATGTTTGCAAACAGAATAGATGAAAGTTTGTTGTATATACGAGCCAATTGCTTGTTACTTGACTGTGCACTACAAGCAGACTCTCGATCGTGATCATCCCTTGTCTCCAAACTTGGGGATCCCCAGGCTGTCACTTCACAAAAGACACCCATTTTCTTCTCTGCTGCTGCTTTTAACCTCTTCTGTCCTTTTCCAAAAAGGGTAAAGAAACACCCCACTTCTTCCGACATCTTCCAGAAGAGTCAGAAGAGGTAAAGAAATGCACCCCAGAAGCACTATGACTATGAGCAATGCTTTTGTTACACATCATATATACAATGTATAATGTTCTTCCCATTGGTTATGGAATGCTTTGACTGCTAGTCTCCAAAGAGTTTGGAATATTTAAAAAAATAGCTAAAAAACAACTTTTTGCAGAGGACTAATTTTGAGTAGAGCTGTAACCAACCTCCATGAGTGACTGTCAGTTAGATTGTGGGAATACAATGCCCGCATGACTTTGCGGAGATTGTTGCTGGAGGCACAAGACTTGTTTAATGTAGCTTAAGAATATAATATCTAGATACGAAAGAAAGATCGCGAGAGAAAATTCCACCGTAAATGGTTAAACAGAATGTAATTCTGAAACAGTTCAACTCAAAGGCCGTTTATATTAATTTACTTATACATACAAAGGTATATGGCGATCATGAATGATCTGTGCAATAGCATTTTCATGCATTGCTATAGTATACCTTCGATAGCTAGGGTTGCCTCAAATTGGTAATAACGTAATGAGAAGCTGTGACCGCATGACAGTTAGAAATCTAGCTGTACGTTCCAATAAGCTTAATTAAGGATCAGTGTAAGAAGAAGCTCAAGTTGAAATCTAGAGAATTCAAGCTGAAATAGAATTTTACACCTGATAACCTAAACCCAGAAAAGAGGCAATTCTGCAGCAAGTTAGGATACCAGCTAAATGGTGTGCACGAAATACACGAGTGGTCGATTCAGTCACGTGATTGACAACTTTATGATTCCATCATGCAGGCGATCTGCTTTTCCTACATTCTTGCTGTATCAAGTTCATTGAAGCCACTCTGTAGAAACAGCTCCAGTACTTGACTAGACTGCAACACCATACCTACACAATTAGTTCTAGACTACCGCATGACGTTCTTACCACAACTTACCTCTTCTTTGCTCATGCGACGTCCAAACTCCATTGTACCATAAACAACTTTTACAGTCGCCATCACGCTATTTTGCAGGGCGCGATTGGTTAATCACATACGGGGAAACTTCGATCACGTGCTCAGCGTAGCAACGTCATGGAAAACAGCAGTCCAGATTCCTACGCTAGCGAAGAAAGCAAGCGAGAAAACAGTGAGGAAAGTATACAACTTGTTGATGAGAAAGGCCAAGATGTGACGAATGTGGATGAAAAATGTACGCAGCAAACACAAGACGAAGATGGAGAACAAGTCCTGGTAGAAAAAGATGGAAAATTTGAGTTGGTCAATGCATCAGAAGTGAACGCTCATTGGAGCCCGCAGTCAATACAGACAGTCTTGGAGGCGATCAACATTAGCGATGTAGGAACGATGAATGATGTACTTGCAGAACACGGCGAAGAAAAGGCTGGAAATGTAAAGTCAACATGTATAAGAGAGACAGAGGCACATAATGAAGTTGATGTGCATCCACCTGACGAGGAAATCAGGCGTATTTTGGATGAACTAAAAGCAGAGAATAGTTTGGTTACTAGTGGATCCGGAAATGACAACGTTCATTGTGATACAGAGATGACCAGAGCACTTGTATCTGAACCTGCACTACAATCGCTCGTGTCACCAGTTTTACAGTCAGAAAGGGAAGTTTCTGTACACGCACAGAATGTACTGTACTTCCCTTCAGGTGGTCATCTAGCGGCTAGTTCTATAAATCACAGAAAAGAAAAGTTAAAATATTCGAATGGGCCCAGCAATCAGCAACAGGACAATGAAGCTGCAAGACGGCTTCAAGCTCAGGAAGCATTTAGGGCTTGGCTTTCTGCAAAGAAAGAACAGAAAAAGGCAAAATTACAGAGTACTAGAATTGCGATGGAAATGCAACAGGGCTTTTCATGGACTGCGAGATCACAAGCTAGTAGGGAGGACTGTGATGCTAGATTTGGAGAATGGCTTCAGGAGAAGAAAAGGCAGAGGCATCGTGAATTACAGCTACAGACCAGACAGCAGCAGTTATTGGATGAAGAAATAGTAAAGCCATCTGAACACGAAATTGAAACAGCTTACAAACGGTAAAGTATCTAAAGAACAGAATTTTGTTGTTTTATACAATGATGACTTTGTTCCAGATGGTTGAAGGGTAAGAAAAAGCAAAAATTTGCAGCAAAAACAAAGGCAGAGTCTGTCCAGAAGCAGCAGAAACTGGAAGCAAGACGTATTAAACAGTCTCTTGATATGAGGTACTGTCCATGTTATTGTGTTCTGCTTGTGGGCATGTGCTTGTGCAGTCTCCCATAGCCAGACCCTTTTTACCACATCATACTTTCAGGTGAGAAGTATGTATGACTCTGCTAAAAGGGTCTGGCTATAGGTGAGACTATATATAGTGCTTGTGCACCAATGGTGATCATGCACATTCTTTGTTGTTTGAAGGTTCTCAATGGCTTAAATCTGAATTATACAATTGAGCAATATCCCAAGTTACTTTTTCAAGTGTACATGCTAGAATATGCTTGCTGCATGCAGTGATACTGTCTTTGTCAGGATTGCTAATCAGGTATGATTTTAGTTACACTGCTTTTCTGCATGCACGTTACTTATATAATTTCTGCGTACATTCCACTTAGAATGTGATTATTTGGAATTTTATGGTGTATTATTGACTACCACAGTGAGTGTATACGTGCCTTGCACTAAAAATTCCTATAAACGACTCTTTTATTTAGTCAAACGCGTACATATGCGTATTGTCAAAATTTAGTAGAAAGCTAGTCTTGTTTATTACTCCTGTGCATTTGTACGCCGCGTGAGCAATGCGCATACTGTATGGTGTTGTGGGCCAGCCCCGTTATCCTAGTTACCATAGCAACTTCGTCCTCATGGGTTGCGGCAGTACGAGAAGCGTTACTGTCTCCTTTCAAGTGCCAGTAGGCGGATCTGGATCTGTACAGACACAACCATCGTTTGAAGATTCACTTTCAGCTGCTCATGATAGTGAAACATCGGTTATGCCTCTTCGAGCAGCCTGCAGCTGCAGCTCGTCAACAGGTACCGGTCATGTGAAAGGAGAAAGTGACACACAATCAGCTCATAACTCTTGCAAGATGGAGATTCATGCGAACATTGCTGCTGAAAATGGTGAGCCAGATGGGCGAGAGTTAGCAGTATCTGACACGACAGGAAGGGAAAAGCACACGACACCTTATAAAGAAACAACATCATTCTGTGACGCGTACGATCACAACAATACACGTATCACCAATACAACGACACGTTTACGTCAGTTGCATGACAATGAAGTGAAGCAAGATGCATACGATGAATCTGTGCAGAGGGTGCTGCAAACTAAATCAGCAGATGAAGTTGAAGGTAAAGAAAGCAATTTCAATGGAGACCATAACATGGTTGATGACGAAGGAAGTGTAGATCAAGCAACTATAGTAGTACAACATAATTCAGGTTCAAGAGACATTTGTGAACGTTCTTCTAAGGCAATATTAATAGAACACAAGAAGGATAATCCAGTACATATGGAAGAGAAAGATAGTCAGAACTCGAGCTCACAGCTGTCCGATAAAAGATTACTGAGTGGGGGATCAGGCATTAGGTTAGCATTACAACAACTACCAGAGTGCCAAAAAGACACCGCCACATCATACTTCTCTGCAGATCATAGCACAAAGGAATTGTCTGATAATAACACTGCAGACAGTGATCAAGAAACAGCATTGCTTACTACATGTGTAGTTGAAGATGTCATCAGTAATACTTGTAGTGCAAGTACAGAGTCACCAAAGCCTAGCGAAGAGACACCTACTAAGGCTATTAATAGTTTTCCAAAGCAACTTGTTTCACCAAAAATCAGAGAACTGCAAAAAGTGCTGGGATTCATCTCTGATGATGCAACAGAAATAGATGGAGGGACAACAGATATGACAAAAGCACTAAATCCTTTTGATAAAAGAGCTGCACAAGATGTTCATAAGTTTGGTTTATTGAAAACCCCACCTATAGGCAGCCATTCATTTCCTTTTCATGGTGACTAAGTGTATTGCAAGTTGAAGAGATGTATATATCTAGTGGTAATATACTAGCAAGTTGTGTGAGCATATATAAAGATATTACACTACTCTGCTCTTAGATTGTGAACAAATTGAATGGAATTGAGAAACAACACATAGACTTGTAGAGTATGCATGGCAAACATTAAAATAAATAGCAACCCCCAAATCTCAACTTAGCTAATGCCATTGATGGTCTGACATTTCCATGCAGCTCCACGTCCTTTAGCTACAAGAAATGGAATTGGAATGGCATCCAACTCTACTCTTTCCTCGTGACCTATATACACTAACAGTTAAACATCTCACCACTAACTTACCACTTTATGCTCATGCACTGCAATTAGAAAGAGCTTTGCAATATGCAACCAATCAGACAAATCTTATTCAGCTAGTCATTTAGTCATTCGACAACTAATCAATAACTTCATTAGAAACCTCAAGGTTAATTCAGTCTTTCATAAAAAAGAATGTAAGCTTGACTTGACCTAACTCGGTCTTCACTCACACAACTAACTTTGGAGTCACTGATATGATACCAATTACTTTCTGTGCCAGTTGCCACAGCCTTGCTTTCAACCACAACTTCATTTAATTCTGGAATATCTTGTTTATGATTCAGTTGGCATGGTGATGAACGAAGTTTAACATATGCGGTATAATGACCACTTCGTAATGTTCCAACATGTTCCACAATACCATACAAAGAGTACAGAATACGACCTTCTTCATTGGCTGGAGTCTACATGCACATACACAAACATTTACAATCACAATGCAGCAGCAAAATTTACGTTTGTTGCACAGAAACCTTGCAACTGCCAGTGCAGAAAGGTGCCAAGTCTAGAATAAATGGAAAAAGCACAGCTTCTGTGATCTTTTGGAGACCATACCTGACCTGTTGAAAACGTTTCAAATGAAGAGTAAGCACTGGTGGAAGACGATGAAGAAGCAGTTGTTTCGTAGCAACTGTGTACACAGGAGGCATTGTGGGCTTTGTTTCCAATGGTGACTTTGCTGGTGTTTCAGATTCATGTCTATCACCTTGATTTTCACTCATGCCACTATCACTGCTCTCACAACAATCTACATACAAAATCAAATAAACATGCTGTGAAAAATAACAAGAACAGACAACAGACGGGTCATAACTTAAGAGAGCAATCAGACTGATTAAGCAGGCCAACACGAACAAGCAAACAGGATTGCAAGAGCAAGTGAATGAATGCATATGCTCAGCAACAACAAACCATCACTGTTTTCCATTGATGATATGGTGTTTTTGTCATCGATGTTATCATTTTCTTCATCTGGCTCCAAGTGAACAAATTTACTGCTGTTGTCTTCACCAACTGTAACAGTCTGTTGTTTCTTTAAAGCAAGCTTTGTGCACTGATTACAGCTAAACTTGTTCATGCCGTCTAATACCTCTGTAGAGCTGAACCGAGCCAAACAAGCTTGAACAGACAATTCTCCATGTTTGGGTAAATACGGAGGAGCAAGTGTTCCAGTCAACAGTTTTGAACATAAAACTTCTGTAATAGCATCATTAGCATCAGAAACAGCTGTTTCTGCCCGTTGACTAATCTGCATACCAAGATTCAGTTGCTTGGTGTTGTGCACAACATTGCCTTTACTTTCATAGTGACCACTATCATCTACTTTGTCAGCATTAGCAAGACCCTCTAATTCATCAGCTGCACCAGTGGTTGAAATACTGGACTCTAGAGTATTAATTTGAAATTGATCAATGATATCTATGTTTCTTTGTCTTGCAAAACCATTTTCAGTGACTGTTTTGGCACTCAATGTTCTGTTGTCATCTTCACATGCCATTTCCTGGACTGAAAGTAGATCAATACTATCGTAGCTGTTTGACATTACATTTTCTTTCCCCTCAGTTGTTGTTTCGGTAACTTTACATCCCTGTTGCAACATTTTCTCAGCATTCTGTATCATTCCATTAACTTTATCTTGAATTTGTAATATTTCAAAACTGCAGCAAAGGTCTGTATCGCTAGACTGCTCTAGTTTAGGTGAAACACACTCAACATTGCCATCAGTAATACTTGCTGCTGCATCATGCAATTCAGTTGTCTTTGATTTGACAACACATTGACATTCTCCATCATCTTCAGATGGTTTCATTAGATCACCATCTGTTATTTGGTCTCTGTCACCTGCATCTTGTTGTCCTCCTACAGACTGTACTGTCATGCAATCTCCTTGGTTAGTAAAATCATTGACATTTTGCAGTTCAGTAAAGGTGTGCTTGACATCAATATCTTGTGACTGCAACTGTTCATTGTTTTCATACATATTAGTAACAATAATGTGACTGGTCTGGTCTCTACTACTGCCTGATTCGTCTGCTCCTTGATCAGACTGTGATGCCACATTCATTTTCACTTTCTGAAAGTTTTTCTTTTTTGCATTCTATACCAGCCAGTCAAGAGTACGTTATACATGCATCTGCACAACCTTACAGCTTACCTTCCTTTTCTTCTTTGCCATCTGCTTGTGCTTATGTTTAGAAACCGCATTTGCCTGTGAGTTACCACCTTGAAATAATGCAGCAGCAGCAGCAGCCTGGACGCCTCTCTTACCACCCTTCTTCGGCAAAACAGCCACAGGAACCTAAATATACAAACAACTGATACAAAGCTGCATAAGCATTGGCTCGACTGTCTTACAGACTCGTGTTGTAACGACAGCGACAAATCAAGAAAAGACTCGTACACCACAGACACGTCATTACACTGCTGACAAACCACTGTACTTGCCAGCTCACCCCCAAACACACTGTCTACAAACGTTCGAGTTGCACAACGACCATATGCTAGAAAATAGTAAATACAACCTCTAGTGTATCAACTGCATCAATACAACACAAATTTCTTAAATGTAAAAATACTTCGAATCTTTTGCTTAGTTTCCTCCTCCATTCCATCAATCCTTTTCTTCTCTTTAGATCCAAAGCACTCTAGGATTCCCAACTTGATGCGCTGCCATGCAAATAATTCCTGACATCCACATACCCATGCAGCTGCGATTAAATAAACCTACTCGAATCTCTTCTGTCTTCATCACATCTAAAAGATACCTCAGCAACTCCTGACTGTCTTGCTGCTGAAAACCACGAAAACGTGCTGCTCTATAAACAGAAACATTAACTCTCTCATTTGTATAATGTAAACCTATCAAAAGAATTTAAGTTACTTCCTACAAACTTCAGCAAATAGCTGCTTTGGGCTTACAACTCCACGTGTGCTGGATGCCATATGGACAAAAAACTGCTGTAAAGCTAACGTTAGGGAGCCTGCTTCCTTGCAACGCTGAACAGTGAGTGGTGGCTGTTTGTATAAATGTACAAGCACCACTGAGCTGCAATCATGACAAAAGAAGATAATCTGATTTATCATAACTAACCAGTTCAGGTGGATTCAACACATGTGGAGCTTGCAGTGCATCTTCTGATAAACACAACAAAAGAAGAGGAGTCTGAAGAAGATTCTAAACACCAACATTATGAAATTAATTGCAAATTTTAATGAACCTGTTTAAATAAATGAAGTCCTAATTAATTAAACAAAACATGTTAGGTAATGAACAATAAAATAAAGGCTTCGTTTTAATACAAGATGTTATGAACCACACATTTCCAGAAGGTGTCATTACCTCATTACGGTCACACTCTGGAGTGCATTATGTGATATCTGCATGTGCAAGCAATACATTTGAAAACATAATCTAGGCGGAGGTATGTATGCCATAACATCAGCAAGTAGATGTATGTCATAACATCAGCAAGTAGATGCACATTGCAAAATTAAGAAAAAATACAAAATCAATATTAAAAAAGATGGCTGAGCAAGTCCCTGATAACTGAGCTCATGAAACAGCCAAGAAAATTGAAAATAAGAATTACTAGCAACTAATTACAGAGTCATTACTGGAAAAGCTACTCGTAAGATAAAGAAAGAGAAACGCATAACTTTAAGTAACTCACAACAACTAAAACTACATCTAATCATCTCAAATCCACGTACCGTTCAGCGACAAATGCAATGCAAACTGCTGTTAAGAAATCCAAAACAGTTTGAGTACATGCAAACTTTTGCATCTACACTCTGTGAAACCTATAAAGTTAATTTCTGGTAGCCAAAGTTAAATGCGTGTTAAATACTTAGCAAAAGCAACATCAAAATGTAAGCATTTCTTAATCACCAGTTTGCTACAGCAGCAGATGATGACTCAGAAGTTGCGGTTAATCCAACCAACTTCAGTAAAAATGCAAACTATATTAAATTGTGCACCAAATATTATCAAAGACTATCTTGAGCAGACATAGACAGAACTGCAGTATGAGTAATTGTACACCAAATATTATCAAAGACTATCTACAATAGACATAGACAGAACTGCAGTATGAGTAATTGTACACCAAATATTATCAAAGACTATCTACAGTAGACGTAGCCAGAACTGCAGTATGAGTAAATGCAGTATGAGTAAATCACTTGACTGATAACATCTACTAAACTTGAGTCTAATTAGCCTATTACATAACAACTGTACCTCCACATTAATACAGCTCCTAGACCCCATGCACACAAATGATGTTGTAGCAAACTATTATATTGATGCAGTCACAATTAAGTGTGTGTAACCCAAAATAGTAATCAAATCATCAGTTAGTATCACAGTGTTGCTCCTGTGTCAAGTATGTCTATCTAGTATATATTATTATTACTCACTTGCATGACGGCATTAAAGAAGCAGGTATTTCCAAGATTCCCAAGACCCTTCATGTAAATATAAATATCCATTAGAGCAATGCAAACGGGCATTTGAGTGTGCTAGCTACCCTAACAGACATGTCCATTGCACTAAAAGTAACAACTTCATCTTCACATTCATGGCTTCTTTTAATTCCTAATGCTGAACCGGCATCTACCAATACAGATCTTCAACTTAGGCACAGCTAGAACTAACATGGAAGTCACTTGCCCTTCTTAGACACAAGCATCTTTCGAAGATGCGTAATACAAGCATGCAACTGACTAGATGCATTAGGCAAAACATCATCATCACATTCATAGCACCTAGTAGACAAAAACAACTAGACCACAAATTCTAAAAACCTGTTGTTCAACTGCACTAACCAAACTTGCCAAGTTGCAATATTGACAGCAATGCAATGTGCTTTGGAGTTAGCAGCATGCTTTAATGCGTGTTGCTTAATAGAACTCCTTGAACAGCCCTATAAAATCATTAAATCAATTCACCAAACACAATTCAAAGGCTACTCGTTCATACCAAGTTACAACATTGCAAGCAAATACATAGCTCATCTTCATTGTTACTGACCTACAAGAAACATGTAATCATTTGACAAGTAAGTAGCAATAACACAGAATTTCAAAATGACTCAGTAAAATAGCTGCTTCTCTTTTCAAACGTCTACTGGTATACACTGGCTCAATGTATTACAACAACATATCTGCATGATAAACATATAAGCCACCTATAAATCATACTTTGCCTAATCAGGCTTTAGCAAGAAGTGAAAGATCACTAAGCCCATGCATGCAAGAATGTTCTTACACCACCTAAAAGCTAAATGTTTGTAGTAAATTTTCAGTTGCAGAGAACAACCTATCAGCACAATAAACCAGCAGTCTTTGGCTTGGTCATTCTCATAACCACAACAGACAATGAAAGAATATTTACTAGACAACAAGTGCTTAGTGATTTGTCAAAAATCAATTATCAAGTATGTCAATGAATTCTATAGCTGGCAGCCAAGCATTTTCTCTTCTGTGTTTCCATAGCTGCTAGATTGAAAACAACTTTTAGAAAACTTACAAATTAGAGAAACATTCTACAGCTCAAAACCCTAGAATATTACTTTTATTAACATAAACACGTACAGAAATTATAAATCAGCTCTCCATTAATTAATTAATTAATTAATTAACTTACGGTAACGCTATCTTCCACGTTGACATCATCTGTATCATCTGACCCTGTAGCTTGACTTTGACTAAAATCCCTCTGACAGTCCTACAATGCACGTTGAAAAAACAACCGCCTCTTGAATCACGTCTTCAGAAGACGCGCACCACACAATTTCTAATCTCATTCTCTTTCTTCAGTTTCTTGATGTTCTTTAACTTGACGGCATTACAAACATGAGGGCAATGCTTCCCTACACAGTTCGTAAACACGTTCACCAGCTTTGTATACAAGAACGTTACAATTTACAAAAATTTTGCCTCCTACAACGAGCGCTAGCGGAAACAGCAAAGAACAGTTGCATTTTATTTTATTACCACTATTTTCATGATCGCTGTCACGACCAGCAGATTGCTTCTGCGTATTTTGTTGCTGTCTTCGATACCTCTTGTTTTTCTTGCCCATCGCATGCGCACATGCGCTCAGCCTCGAAGCACAACCCTCTCCAACGTGGAGCGCATTAGAGAGATAGCATGTCTATCTGTCTGTAAGAGCGTTTCTCCAAGACAGCGAGTGTAATTTCCACCGAAGTTTGCTCGCGCACGCCGAAACGACGAAGGTCGCAAGTGAAGCTGTCGTCGCCCTTCCGGATTTCCCGGGACAGAGCGGTCCTGCCCATCGTACCCTGGTACCTCCACTCGCGTACGAATTTCTCTGGAACGGCATATCGTATCTCCACCGAATTGAAAATGCTCGTCCCGACGTCGTACGGTACGCGTGGAGCCTATCGTTTATTACCGGCGACGTCGGAAAGGCAAGATACTACAGTAGTAGGTATATCCGGGTCTTTGAAAAATACTATTTCGCCTGTGTGTACAGTACGCTGGTCGAATTGCTGCCACGTTCGATACACCTGATCCCCGCAACGGCAGCAACGTCTTCGAAGTGACTACGTCCGATGGGACTGTCGAAATTACGTTACTTGATGTATCTAGGGGAGATTATCCGGGTGAGTACGTAACTTCCAAGTTGTTGCTGTCCGGATATATATTTCTGAACGGGATTTTTCGAAACGGGACACTCGGTTACATTTTCATTTGCCTTCGACGGGATATACAAAATAAGCGGAGGGGGGATTTGTACGTAAACAAGACTAGAGATCATCTAGGAAGCCCGGCCTCCCTGAGTAGTGACTGGTACACCATGCAAGCTCACAAAATTTCTGTCTGCAGTACTGTACTTATAGATACTTCCAATTCACTGCTTTTGAATAGTAAGTAAAGTCACATTTCAAGCTCTTTTCATCTACCATATCGACATGCTACTGCACAGCACACACTGCTGTTCTGCCCATTCGCTCTGCATAAGCATCTCTAATATAAGTTCTTAGTGATTCGATGTCTCGCTGCAAATGGTCAACGGTGCCAATCAACATCTGGACCCCAGTAATAGGATCAGATTCTTCTAACAGATGACTCTCACTTGGTAATGATCCTGAAACTACAGAATCATTGCAGCAGAAAGATCCTAATTTACTGCTTTCACTTACGCATGTCTGTTCCTAGCAGCATATTTAGATTGGGGTCCCGTCCATCTGCAACCTCC
Source organism: Corticium candelabrum (assembly GCF_963422355.1). Lineage (NCBI taxonomy): Eukaryota > Metazoa > Porifera > Homoscleromorpha > Homosclerophorida > Plakinidae > Corticium > Corticium candelabrum. The sequence continues at coordinate 8,287,578 of NC_085095.1, forward strand.
ATTCCACAGTTAACAAGATCTCTCAAATCTTGTATAGAGGACTTCATTAGTGATTGCAATTTCATTGCTGCAGACTGGAGATCACGTGCACAGTCATCAGCATGACTTGTGCGCTAACATCAAATGAGTAGCAACAAAGTGAACACTAATTCATGTATAATCATTACCAGCGTTAGTTGATCTTGCAAGGTCAAAGTCTTGTCAAGAAGTTCCTGGTTGTTGTCCGTAAGCTAAAGTTTAATTAAACAACTCATGACCAATGTGTAGTAACAATAGAGTGGTAATGGTGTGTGTGTGTGTGTGTGTGTGTGTGTGTGTGTGTGTGTGTGTGTGTGTGTGTGTGTGTGTGTGTGTGTGTGTGTGTGTGTGTGTGTGTGTGTGTGTGTGTGTGTGTGTGTGTTGACATTTTTGTCCATTTGTGATCAGACCATCCCATCCAAATGTTGACATGTCATTTTGTTCACAGTCTGGTGAAAGTGTTTTGAAGGTTCATAAATCAAGCCTCACAACCAAGGCAGAGCCAAATAGCAATGGTGAATGGTGTGGCTTCCTACTACCTGAACATACTGTTCTTAATGTAGCCTTCGTCTTAACCAGTTCCTCTTCAGCTGTTGCTAGTGAGGTTCTCAATGCTGTTACAGTATCCTACACAAATGTGGTTGCTTTTGACTTAGAACGAGACCAAGACCATGACATGCAGTATTACTTCTTCCTGTTGCAATCTTTGTTCCAAACTCTTGCACTGCTGGAAAATCTTCTGTAGTTGTGATTTTAGCATATTGGTAGCTTCTGTATACCTTTCTTTGAATCGCTGCTTCATATCTTCAATGTGCAGCTTACTTTTTGTTTTAGTGTCTTGAAGTGCCTGGACAAAAGGTGACGATAACTCAAACACGATTTACTTTATGACAAAAAGATAACTTACTTGAGATCAAACGATAGATTACTCCATGTACACAAACACACACACACACACACACACACACACACACACACACACACACACACACACACACAGACACAAACACACAGACAGACAGACAGACAGACACAGACACAGACACACACACATGTACTGTACAAGAAAGCACAAAATACAAAGGCAAACATATTAGACAGACAAAGGTACAATTAGATATAAACAAATGCAAATCATATGTAGAAATACCTTCAATACAGAGAACACATAAAGGCAAGCGAGTCTAACAACAATGGATTTTTACTATACCTTCAGTAAGTGATCTCGTTCTGCTTCAATTGTAGAACATTCAGCAATTTCCTCTAAATCATGAACGTTTCCCAGCATTTCATTACTGCTTCTACTCCTCCTACCAATACACATATACATTTAGTTGCATCAATGAAGCACAGTCCTTCAAAGCTGCACCACCTGTGTGCCAAAAGAGCATCAACCTGCTTCTGCAACTTTTGTTGTTCTGTTTCCTAACAAGATCAACACAAAAGAAGCATGCTACATAGCTCTGATGAACAACTGGTTCAAATCATGCTATTCAAAGTTCTTGCAAAGTACATTTCTCCCTACAGCAGTAAACAATTAATCTACTGGTACTTATGTGTATGGTATTGTTGTTAAACACCAGTGTCTGGCAGCAAAGTTTCTTTAGTGATCGGTTAAACCTGTGATAAATCTTGATAAGGGGAAATGCCAGACTTTTTGGAGTGTTATAGCTAGGCATTGTCAGCAAACTTACAATTCCATAAAAGTTACTCAGCACAGCTAGCATGAGACTATTACCTGTAAGAGCACTGAGAGACCACTATAGCTGCTTGTTATTTACTGTCACTTACAACGTATGCTCTAAAATACTATCCTAATTAGCTAAACCCTACCCTTGCAGCTTGCTGGCATTCAGAATGTTTGAGATCTGCTTCCTGTCGAATGATAATTTGCTGCAAGTTCTCACACTGTGATCCCAATCTTACAACATGCTCTGCTGTTAAGGAAGTAGATAAAAACCATAACAAAAAAAAGATGACTAGGTAAAATATAAGATAGATATCTCTTGTTTTATCCTTTCATGTTCTTCTGCAGTTGGAAGCTGGGAGACGTAAGACTGATATCGACTGTGCATATCTCTAGTGCAAATGAGAAATACACTACAATACACTACAGTGACTACACTATATACAACACAACACAACACAATTAACACACACACACACACACACACACACACACACACACACACACACACACACACACACACACACACAAATTGCTAGCAAAATTGATTACGTATGTTGTTTACTCTGCTTCTTTCAATGAAATTGACATTTGTTGGTTGGAAGTTGCCATGGACTCGAAAGCTTCTTCTTTCTCCTTCAACTAGATGAAACAATAAACAAGAAAAGAACTGATCACTGCTTGAAAAATAACAAATGTGTACATAGAATTGTACACTGCTTCTCAATGCGGCAATGTCAGTTGACATAGATTGACTTGTGGTTTCTAAGACTTGCTTCAATTTCTCATACTCATGTTCAGCTTCTCTAATGCCAAGTACAGAAGTAAGAAATAAACAGAAACAACAAGCAACTGAACAAGAAAGGATTGGTATACTGAACCAATAATAGATTCACACAACAGGCACAGACAAGCACAGCACACAAAAATAAGAAATTAGCGATATATTTGTACCCCAGTTTTCTGTGCAGTTCTCGTACATCTCGCTTTCTTCCCAAATGGACATCGGATAGACTAGCTTTCAGAGATGCCAGCTCACACTGATGCTCCTAAACACAGATTAATGGTTTCAGGATTTCTTCAAACACAACAGTGTTTCTATGAAAAGCTATGCAGATCAGTTAGTTCTAGCTTTCATGTCAGATCATTTGTTGATTCTCTATATATAAGAAGCACTCAGCAGTCTGTACACATGCATACAAAAACTAATAATAACACCGTCTATCATTAATTAATACTTTACTAACTTGAAAGTACACAAATCACACGAAGCATAAAATGTCCGCATAAACAAGTTGTTGTCACCTCTTTTAGTGATTTTGTAAACCTTGCATAGATAGATTCAAACACAATAGAAGCATCACACACTAAACATGTGTTTTCATGTCATGATCACATTACATATCTCTAAGTGGCTTCTATAATATATCATGTATAACATCTCTGTGAGGGTAGCTTAAGTTTACGAATCAGGAGCATACTAAGCCATGAGTAAGTATACCACAACTTAAAAATATGGAACAATATTAGCAGTCTTGCCTGCAACTGTATCGTCAACATGTCATCCTGTGAAGCTGCCATGTAAGCTCTGTTTAACTGACTTTCCATTTCTTGACTTTCAAGTTGCAATCTCTCAATTACTTTCCGTTGCCTGTCAAACAAAAATTACTATTGCTGTTAAAATTGATTGCATTGTAAATAGTGTTAAAATAAATAAATAAATAAATAAATAAATAAATAAATAAATAAATAAAATAAATATATAAATAAAAAAATAAAAAATAAAGAATAAATAAATAAATAAATAAATAAAAAAAATTAAAAATAAATAAATAAAGTATTTGGGTTTGTACGCAACAAACACAGACAATAGACGAACAGTCTTAGCTCACCTTGCAATAATCAAGTCCTTTTGTTGCAGCAGTTCGTCTTTGGATCGAAGTAGTGGCTCCCACTTTGCTTTTTCTTTGAGTGACAAACTTCCCAGTGGACTACCAACACTATCTGGTGTCACGGGCACATCATCTACAGGCTGCACCAAGTTCATTCCTGAAAGATTGGTCACAAGAGAAATCACCAACTAATCATACAACGTAAAACAATTGATGGAATCACACTATTCATCATCTCATGTCATTACCATGCCTATACTTTTGGAATTAATTAATAATAAGACCATGAAATAACTATGAACAACAAGGGATGCATCTAAGCAACTTACTGTATGTCTTTATTTAAGCCGGCCGGTCCTTTAGAAAGTTAATAAATGTTGAAGATTTTATTTGGGCAGTTAATTTCCTAGTAAATAGCCAATGGCTACAATGTAAAACCAAAAATTCACAACATTACAAGTAATCTTTCTAACAAACATTAGTTTCTAGATACCCTAAAAGAAGAAAATTTTGCAAGGAAAAAATTGTTGCTATACTTCTTGCAATCGCAGCTCCTCGCACAATTACATTTCGCACATTAGGGTTTTCTTGCTGTAATTATACTGTAAATATATTATAGTTAGTAGTTGGGTCAGGCCTGTGAGCGCACAAATTAATTCCGCACTAATAATGATGTTCTTTTGCCCCGCAAAATTTTCTTCTTTCATGGTATAGACTGGTAGACATGACAGGGTCAAACTGGAGAATATTGACCAATTATATTAAGAGTTCAATCGATTTGCCAACAGTGTCTACCAAGTTGAGATCAAGTAGACTAGATATATCTACTTCAAACATGTATATACAGACTCTAGAGACAAACATTCATGGCCATGCACTCCAAGTTCTACTTGCCGGATACCAAATAAGATTATTAATGTGATAAGTGATTATTCATTATTTCATACGGTATAGTTAGTACACAAAACCTACTCTCTTCAAGCTTGCGCATGCCCGGACTAACTATGGCAACTTGCGGTGTGTCTGCTAGAACACCTGACACAAACACCGTTTGCCTCGTTTCACAGCCTCTTGCCTCATACAATTAAAACTGTTTTAATCCACCTTGATTCGCAAATCCGTCTGTCGTTCTGTCGCTGCTTGTCGGTGAATGAAGGCGAGAACGAGAGGCCGGTGCTGTGAAGCTATTCAGCGCTTTAAATCTTCTCTCAACGGAGTGAAAACCTCATACAAACATTCATTTATCACGATAGACTACCCCATATCAAAAGCTTAGTTTTCTTACCAGTTGCATCCATCTTAGCTCTTAATTTCATTCATTCATCATCAAAGATGCGAAAGACAGCAAGAAGTAAGGCTTATAGCTCTATATTAGAAACCTAAATAATGCATACATATACATTGGCATCAATTCATACAAGAAGCAAACTAAATCGTCGTTCCTGGTCAACAGTGGCCTCTGGTTGTCTTATCTATTTACGCATGCGCAGAGTCGGTGACTTTTGCGAGGCTGCCACGTAGATGTCTGTCTGGATGATTGACGTATTGTAGCTTTATAGCACTTGTAATGAGACCAACGATACATCTCCTTCTACTCCTTCTCATAGTGCCGTTTCAGCTTCTTATATCACACTGGATGACGCCTTCAGCGGTTGAAAGATCCAAGAGAATACAAAGGTACATCTATGTACATTGTATCTAAAGAGGAGGGAGTGTTGATATACTCATCTTAACAGTTGTAGCTGGCGCTACTTTGACGTACAGCGTTTTCTAGGAAAGTTTAGAATATATACTATCTAATGCCGTATATCTACTACAATTGCACGGATTAATTAAATATATTTTAGAGTGCAGTCAGGGACAGTAGAATAGTGAACAGACAGAACAGATAATACGCAGTAGTAGATTGCACTGCAATGCTTAGTTGATGTAGAGCTGGTGGTATCATGTGGAATATATTTTATGTATAGTTTGACACAGTGGTTGAGTGGAATAGGAATGAAATTCAAAAAGTGGACTGCAAGCTTGAAAGACTTTGAAAGCTGGAGAAATGTCTTTCAATCTGCTCTGCGTAATCCGTATAAGAGACGAACAACATCAAAACAAAAAAGGAAACAATCAGATCCAGAACACATTGATTCAATAGAATATAAAAGAGACAGTAATTTAGAGGGGCAGTCACATGCGTCACCTGCACATGAAGTTCTAAAGTTTGACAGCTATTACGATCAATATGTGCGAAAGCAATGGCAACCCTCACCCAAGGAAGAGCACTTTGCGTATTCAGATAAGGTGCGGCTACGATCTAAACTTGACAGGAAGGTGAAGTTTCGGATTGGACAAGTTGTGAAGCATAAGCTGTGGGGATATCGAGGAGTCATTGTTGGCTGGGATGAGTTTGCAAAGGTAGAGAAAATTGAGATCCTGAGATATGAAACAATGAGTAATTGTGTTTGTAACTTGTGAAGGCACCAGAGTCATGGCTAAGGGCAAATCACCCTACAGATCGTCCAGTACGTGAGAGACAAGAGCACATGATTCTTATACATGCAGGTAGTGAGGGTTTGATTTAGGAGTGGCGCACACAACCGAATTATGCTATTCTTGTACACACTGGTGATCGACTAGACCCACAGATAACATATGTACCTGAAGAGAACATAGAAATCATCTCTAATACCAAGGTATCTGCAATATTGTATCCCTTCAAGTGTTTGTGGCTGCATGGTTATTGATTGGGTTGTAAACTTTATAGATTTCTCATCCTTCTCTAAAAAATTATTTTAATGAATTTGATGGATCACAATATCTGCCAAGCAAGAAGCTCAAGAAATTGTATCCAGAGGACTAGCAGAAGTAGTGATTGTTATGTGGTCAGCCTGCAGACCAAATGGATACAGAGTGTTCAACTAATTATTGTACTGGAAAATCTTTTCAAAGAAATTCTTGTGTTTGGCAATGATGAATGAACTCTATCTGCAGCATAAGTCAAGCACATGCATGTACCTGTACTGTTATAGTCTTGGTACAGTAGCTATTAAGGTCAATCAATTTCTATGTTACTGCAGTCTTCATACAAGTCGTCTACTTCGTATGGTTTGTTTGCATTTCGAGGTGGGAGAACTGGAGCTTCATCGTCTTGTCCAGGTTCGGGTCTTTGCATGGTGAACTGTGGTTTAGTTGCTGTAATTGATACATGATTCATTGGTTGGAGAGGTGGCAAGTGTTGCATTGATGATCCAGGTTTGGGGCCTAGTTTACGCGGCTGCTCTGCTGGTGGTTGTGCTCTTGGAGGGTGAGGAAGCAGAGCGCCCTGTGGTTTTGTACTACGAGGCGGGAGGGTTGGTGCAGTGTGTTTGGTCTTGGTAGATGGAAGTAGAGCAGGAGTGGACTTAGATGGTTGACTCATTGGTCTGGCCTTGTTCTTGCTTGTTTTAGCAGCTGCAGCTGGATTTACGTCTTCATACAATAGTTCTCCTTGATCTACTTCGACGTCATCGTACATGTCTTGAGTAACTGGAGGTGGTAACGTCACTGATGAGAACGACTTGTGTGCAGGCTGCTGATGACTTGCTGTAGGCGGTGGCTGGTCGGAATCAGCATACACTGAATCAGCGACGAGTTTGGGAGTATCCATAGCTGTATATTCTTCATCTGTCATTGCATTGTTGCTGACAGCCATGGGAATGTAATTGTCAACAGCGGATTGTTTTTTTAGTAGGGGTACCTCACTCAGTGGTCGCAGTCCGCCGTGATCACTGGGCAATGAAGCTGGTGGTCTTCCGTCGATACTTGTTTCCTTGACTTGTTTTTGTCTGTCTGTCTCATCGTGGCTTGGTTCCTCGTGCCTGGAACTCAACAGAATATCACTGACAGAGTATCGGTCACTACTAGATTTGCAGCAGGCCCAAACGAAAACTAGTACAATGATGACAAGAAGAACGACACAGATAGCAACAACAACTGCAACAGTTCCCGTACCAGCGTCAAACGTGCCCACAGTTGTGCCAGTAGCAGTACAGTCGCTTGGAGTTGGACCATTGCAACCATTTGTACAGCTAGCATCGCAAGTATTGCACTGAAACTGTTCATCTGCATAGTATTTGGAGGGGCATTGTCCTACACACGTAGTACCGTTTGCCGTATTTCGTAACGTTAAATTTTGACATTGTAGGCAGTCTTGTGGTTCAGGTCCAGTGCATCCTCCTATAGGTGAACACTGTGGATGACAACGTTCACATCTATTTGTGCTAGCATAAAAGAGGTAGGGACCACTCTCAGGATTACAGGATGCAACACAAGTGTGCAGGCCATTCTGAAGTTTTACATACTTCGCACAATGATGACATTGATGTGGCAGGGAACCTTTGCATCCCCCCAAACACTGATCATCGCATTCCAAGCAGTTAGATCCATTTACAAAGTAGTCATTGGGACATGATGCAATACAGTAGTTCCCAGTTGCATCTGTAGATGTGAAGTTACATGTATCACGCGTAAGACTGAAATGTGCACATACGTTGCAGTCCCACTCGTTTGGACCGTGACACCCGAATCCTTTCTTACATTCGGAATGACACGGCTGACAGTTATTTTCATTGTCAGAGTACTTGTCTATAGGACATTTGTCTGTACAGGCACCTTCGTCACGAACGTAAAGACAAACAGTGCAGTTGGTTGGATTAGGGCCATCACATCCATTATTGGGGTTGCACAAACTGCTGCACTGATAACAGTATTTGTGAATCTTATTGTCAGTGTCCATTGAAATGTTCACAAATTGAAATTTACTGCATTTATCTACACAAGTTGTGCCGTTGATGAAGTTGGGACAGCTAAAAACGCACTGCTTACCATTACTCGAATTGGTTGGAATGGTGAAACGTTGACACCTGCGGCAGTTTGTGTTTCCAATGTTGAAACAGCGGTTGCACTCTGCTGAGCAGTTTGTGCAGTTACTAGGATATAGGCCAAACTGGTTTCCTGTGCAGGACGCGTTGTAGGACCATGCTCCAAAAGCGTAGGTTGCATCCCCGGTGTCTGCTTCTAGGTAAACGTCAATGTTTGGCTTTGGCTCTCCATCATTGTTTGGTCCTGTTATAACGGTCACAGAAGTGTTACTGGAGTGAATAACTTGGGCTTTGATGCTACCAAAAGTCACTGTCACGATCCGACTGCCTCCACCTAGTAAATCGACACCAGTAATATTGACTTCTTCATCACTGATCCCACTAGAAGGACTCAGTCTACTGACACGCCCTGGACTAGTGTACGTAAATCCGTTTCTTAGAGTAGTCTGAGCACCCGTGTTGGACGTGATTACAATGTCACCTGTTAAATTGACTGCTTTTGAGCCATTTCCTGCCCTCACGTCTACATAACCTGTTCCTTCTACAAAGGACATAACTTGCACACCAGACAAACGAACGTTGGTAATGTTATTTCCTCCACCAGTCAATCTGTTTCCTGTAATTCGAATTCTTGTACCCTGCCTTCCAATGGGAGGATTTACGGTAGTTATGTTGCTGCTTTGTAGGTAGGTAAAGCCGAGCTTCACTACGATTGCTCCATTGTCTGAGACAAGAGTAACATTTACGTTTCCAGTTTGAACACTTTCACCTGCTCGAATTGTTACTGAGTCATCGGTGAATGGCTTCTCAATAAACGCTGAGACATTTCCTAGATAAGCAGCACGGAGAGTAGATCCTCCTCCCAGAAGGCGCTCACCTGCTAGATGAACATATGTGCCATGCTGTCCTTTGGACGGACTAACAGTGTAGATTTGACCTGAACGCAAATAGGAGAATTTCACAGTGCTAGAACTAACAATACCACCACTGGAAGACCGAATTTCAATGACATCAGTAAATGCATCCAATCTTGGAGGAAATCCTGCTCTAACAGTAACCATAGAATCAGTTGGCTTGCCCACAACAGTGGCATCAACGCCTGCCAGCTTTACATACTGTAGTGAAGAAGATCCTGACAGTAAATCAGATCCTCGAATGATAACCTCAGTACCATACTGTCCAAGCTGAGGTAAAATGCTTGTCACTTTACCTACAGCAGCGTATCTAAAGAGGTTTGATCGTGAAATTGTTGCACCTGTGTTTGCAATTATAATTACAGTGCCCGGTGTGGTCGTCCCTCCTGGTGGTCCTTTACCTACTACCACTTCCACATACAGATGACTACTGGCTACAACTTCTCTGGCAGGAACACCATCTAAGAACACATTTGAGGCCTGCTTTCCACCTCCAAGTAGGTCTGTACCCGTAATACCAACAACAGTGCCTTCCGTTCCAATTCTTGGTTGCACTTCAGTGATGTTGCCAGGCTGACTGTATGTCCACCCTTGATGGAGTAAAATCTGTGCTCCAGTATCCATATTCAAAACAATGTCATCTGGCCCTGTAGGGGTAGAGTTATTTGCTCTGAGAACTACTTCTGATGTTGAAGCTTTTACTATTGTTGCTGTTACTCCTGCCAAAGTGGCAGATAAGATAGAGTTTCCACCAGCCAGCAAGTTAAGCCCAGATACTGTCACTAAAGTACCAACTTGCCCAAATTTTGGTCTAAATGATGCGATCTGAACATCCAAGTATGTCCACTGTCTTCCTGGAGGTACAAAGCTTGCTCCATCATCAGATGTAATCACGATATTTCCTGATATACCAGACTGGGTTTGTTTGTTAGGCAAAACTTCTACTCTAAGAACGTTTTTTCCTTCAAAATCGATTTCTTCTGTCATTATGCGTGTTGATATTCCTGCCAGATGCACTGATGATATTCGTGTCCCACCAGCCAGTAAGTTTCTTCCAATAATGGTGACTTGAGTGCCCTGATAACCATTTATAGGACTCACAAAATCGACAATCTGATTTGGAAGGTAAGTCCAGCCTCTACTAATCAGAAGCTGCTCTCCTGTCTGAGATTGGAGAACAATATCACCTGTGTATGTAGTTGCTGTTGACAATGGCCCAGCAACCAATGACAGCTGCTGTATATCCTCAACAATGGACATGTTTCGATCATCAAAGTACGTTCTGTTGACACTGGTGCTCTGAAGTTGAGCAGGAATACCTGCAATGATGACTGATTTAACTTTGAAATTAAGCAAAGCCTTGTGGGCACTAATAGTAACTGTAGTACCACTTTGTCCTTGTGCAGGACTGACAGCTGATTTAGGTATGAATGGCAGATATTGCCATCCATTATGAAGTCCTGAAATGAAACCATTGAATGAGGCAACAATTACATCGCCTGTGGCATCATAACCTTTACCAGCTACGACTACAACCACAGTTTCATTTGCTGACAAGATAGCTGCTACTTTGATTCCTGAAAGAAAGATGTTTGACACATTTCCCCCATTAAGAAGATTAGATCCTCGTATCACAACAGTGGTGCCTCCATGACCAGCATTCGGATTTACTGAAGTAACTATTCCCCCATCAGATGTATATGCAAACAAGTTTGCAGTAACTGAATACATAGATCCTGAAGTCAGAACAACTGAAACACCATGTTGACTTTGACCAGCTGGAGGAGGAGGACCCAGTCGAAATTGAATATGTGTATCATTGGCTGACTCAATTTTAAAAGAAGGACTGCCATTTACAATAATGCATTTTACTGTAGTACCACCTGAGAGTAGACGAGATCCTGATAATGTGACACGAATACCAGACCGACCAACTGCAGGCAAAAGTGCTGATATTATGCCTCCTTGTACATAGGTCCAGTTGAAATAGCTGACAATAGCTCCTGATGATGAAGTGATAACAATTGGTCCTGTCACTGGATGGGCATTGATCCCTGCTGTCACAGTAATGACAGAAGAATTTACGGCAAAATGGTCAAAAGCTGCCAATGTACCAGCAATGCTGACACTTTTGAGTTTGATTCCATAGCCAAATAGTTGAAAGCCTGTGATTGTGATAATTGTACCATGTAAACCACTAGCTGGTTGAACTGATGTAATGTTTCCAGGAGTTATATAAGAAAAGACACGTTGAGCTATTACTTGGGCTCCTGAGTCAGCCTCCAGTATGATGTCTACATCTGATATTGATGTGAGGCATAAGCCAGCTGAAATGACAACTATTTCATTTGTATTCTGCATGACTGATGCCTCTATCCCACCAATTGTTGCTCTTACAATCTTGCTTCCAAATCCAAACAAGTTAAGACCTCTCACAACAACTTCCGTTCCATATTGTCCATTAGGAGGGTAAACTGATGTGATTACTCCACGAGCTCTGTACGTCCAGGTTGCTTTCCTTGTTGTAAATGCTCCTGTGTTAGCTGTGATCATTATGCTTTCCCTTCTACCTGTGATGTTCATGCCGTCATTGGCTCTCACAACGATGAGCGTGTCTGTAGCACTTTCAACAGTCAAGGCATCAACTTGACCAAGAGAAACTTGAACGGTTCTTCCTTGACCCAACAAATTATAGCCCTTGATGGTCACATGAGTCCCAAACTGACCAATTGCAGGTGACACGCTGACAATCTTGCCTCTGGGTTTGTAAATCCACCCTAACTGCAGTTCAACTATAGACCCTGTGTCAGATGTGAGAGTTACTGCTGATGTTTGATTAGTTGTATTGTCACCATCCGCAGCTTCAACAATGACAATACTATCATTGGCAGACATAATCCTTAACGCAGGAATTCCACTAAGATGAACACTGTTTATTCTTGTTCCACCTCCAAATAGCCTCTGTCCACGAATGGTAACCAATGTGCCCAGCTGACCAACATTTGGAAAGACAGACTGTATTAGTCCTGCTGGCACAGACTCCCATCCATCTACTCTAGTAATGATAGCACCGTTGTCTGATGTTAAGGTCAGATTTCCCAAATTCCTTATGAAATTGCGTTCTGTGACCACAATCAAAGCCTCAGTGTTTGATGAGTTGACAACCTGACCAGACAAACCTGCCAAAGAAGCAGTCACTATTTGAGTACCATTCCCTAAGAGATTTTGTCCTGTAACCTTTACAATTGTCCCAATCTGACCTTGTGCAGGGTTGATACTGAAAATGATACCTTCTGATGTGTATGTAAAGCCACTTTTCCGTCGAGCTTTACTGCCATTTTGCAAAGTTACTACAATATCACCTGTAAAGGTTCCCTGCCTAGAAGGCCTGCCCAAATGAATAACTACAGTGTTTCCTTTCCTTTGTGTCACAGTAGCTTCTGTTCCGGCAACATGGACAACTTCTACAGCAGATGATTTAATAGTGAGAGCAATATTGACAACAGTTCCCCTTTGGCCACTGCTAGGAGTGACTGAACTTATAACAACAGGAGTAGCATAGGAGAAAATGCGGTCTTTGGTGACTATTTCTCCTGTGTTTGATGTTATTTCAACATTTCCAGGCTGTGTTGGTGATGCAAGCGGAGTTGGACCTGCTGCCACAATTATCTCAGTCTCTGAGTCATACACGATTTGACTAACAGGAACCCCATTCAATGTAACACCAGAGGTTAGATTGCCATGTCCATGAAGTAGAGTTCCTCGAATAACCACTAGTGTTCCTTCTAAACCAGAGCTAGGAGTTACCAAAGAAATACTACCTGGTTTTGAGAAAGTAAATGTTAAATTGATGGAAGTGACGACTGCTTCAGTGTCAGCAAAGATAATTACATTACCGGACACCCCTTCAGCTCCAGCACCAACTCGTGCCACTACACGTAAGCTGGACTGTTCTACCACAGACAAAACAGGCACCTGAGCTATGGTAATGTTAAGAATTTGAGATCCGTAACCCAGGACATTGCTTCCTGTTATGGTAACCAGAGTTCCAAGTTGACCAGTAACTGGTGAAATGTTAGTGATAATGCCTTGTTTTCTATATATCCACTTGTGGATCCCAATAACCCGTGCTCCAGTGTTTGCTGTGATAATAACATCACCAGGAAGATCACGCTTTAAATTGGTAACTGCACGTACAACAAGAAGATTGAAAGAAATGAAAACTACTTTGGCCTGTAAGCCACACAGTGTTACGATGCTGATGTTTTCTCCTCCACCAAGAAGATTTGTACCACTAATGTTAACAAGAGAGCCAAACTGGCCTTCAGAGGGAGTAACAACATCGATATGACCAGAGGCTATGTAAGTCCAGCGAAGAGAACTTGTAACCATTGCTCCATTATCAGAAGTCAGAACTACTGGCCCTGATGTTGACAAATTGGTTGCATATGCACCAGCTTCCAGCACCACATTATTGTTGGTCTGTTTCTTAATTATGGCTGGAACACCAACCAAGATTGCACTTACCAGCCTAGAGCCATTACCCAATAGACTTGTTCCTGTAAGTGTAACTAGTAATGCAAAAGACAAGAGTTCAGTTTTAGCAAGTGTGCGTTTGTTTGTTTGTTTGTGTGTGCGTGCGTGCATGTGTGCGTGCGTGCGTGCGTGTGTTCTTACCTTTGGTCCCCAGCTGACCACTCAGGGGCACTATGTCAGTGATAACGCCTGGTCTGCGAAACGTAAATGCTTCTTTTTTAACTGTCTGTGCACCTGAGTTTGATTCAACCACCAAGTCAACTGGAGTGTCAAAATTTGTGCTGTTAGGGATGGAGACAACAACTGATGAGTTGCTGAAAGATAGAATGATGGCCATATTTGTTCCAACTCCAACCTGTGTTATTTTCCCCCCAAGCCCAAGCAAAAACTGTCCACTAATGGTGACACGAGTTCCGATTTGACCCTCACTAGGAATAACATGTGAGATGATTCCAACAGGAATGTATTTCCACGCTGATTTGAGAGTTAATGACAATGCAATCATTCCATTGAGAGTACTGTTGCCTTTACCAATTACTTTCACAGATCCTGGTAAGGTTGATCCTAATGATGGACCTATGCCAGCTCTAACAACAATTCTGTAAGGATTGACGGAAATAATTTGTGCGGGAATGCCTGAAAGGTACACAAAGTCAACACCACCCGTTTGCAGGTCTAGGTGAGAGCCAGTAATGATAACTTTTGTTCCTTGACGGCCAGTCACAGGAAACACACTGTCAATGCGAGCATATGTAAAATTAACTCCTGGTTGAGAGACAACAGTGGCAAAAGTGTCTGCAATGAGAAGGACAGATCCTGGTGGTGGGAGTGGAAAGGAAGGAGGTATTAAAGGAGTTTGCACTATAATGCAACTACTGTTCAAAGCAAGGCGAAAAGATGGCTTGCTACTGGTTTGCCCTGCCATAGTAAGATTCATAATTGCTGCTTCATCTGAAAGAATGTTTACACCACATAGAGCAACTTCTCCTCCTGGCTGCATTGTAGAAGGAATTATGGATGTTATAGTCCCATCTTCGGTTTTTCTCCAGGCAGTCCTGTTGACAATATATGGTCCTGCATTTGTTTCAATAAAAATGCCACCAGTAGTTGGAGGACCAAATGGTACCTCTACAATAATGACAGTAGAAGAGGCAAACAGAAGCACACATTTCAACCCCGCAATGGTGACGCTTTTTATGTCAGATTCATTGCCACGTATAGTCGAACGTACATTATTACTGTATTGAACTCCCAGTAGGCTTTCCCCTGTTATTGTGACTCTAGTACCACGTTGTCCACTATTGGGTGACACTCCTGTGATTCTACCAGGTTCTAGGTAATTCCACACAACACTTCCTGTATACGTAGCTCCTGATCCAGCCAAAAACACTAGAGAAGCTGATGATATGGCATGATCTGAATATCCAGCTCGTAGTTCTACTTCTTGCGCGCTTTGGTTCAAAATCTTAGCTTCAATTCCTCCAATCGTGATGTTTGTAAGAAGCATACTTTCACTGGCACATTGTGGAGGAAAGCAACCACGAATCCTGAAAATAGTACCCGACTGACCGCCACGAGAAGACAACGAACGGACTTGCACATCTGAAAAACAGATCACGTGAGTAGGCGGGCTTTCGACTGAGACTAGACACTTACTTTTCAACCATTTCCAGTAGCTTGAGTTTAAAGTAGCAAGCGTCATATTTGCCTTACCCAGAAACACCACAGAGGCGCTGAATCCTACAGGCGGGCTATTAGTAATGATGCGGAACCGCAACAAACCGTCGTTCTTTCCAACAGCAAAGTTTTGGCTGTCAACTCTGAAACTGTTGAGATGAGTAGAGTTGAAAAGCAGTGCCTTTACGTTGACCAGACCACATCCTGAAATAGTTACTCTTGTGCCGTTTGTTCCACTGCGAGGCTGAATGTCGTAGACCTCTACCGTAGAAGGAGCACGACAATTTATTTGACTCTCACCGACTGTGAAAACGCATAAGATAGTTGCAGCGACTAGAAAAGTAACCATCTCTTCGCTTCAAGTGTAGCGTTTCTGCAACCTAGGACATGCAACAGAACAAGACCGCAGGCGCAAGTGCACGTGCGCTCTGCCGTCGCGATTTACAATGCGTGGGTGAGTTGCGCAGTTGCATGCGCGTGCCGAATCAACTAAGATCGAGGCAGGGCAGCTTTACAAACATGCGTATGAATCCGGAAAATTTCCATTCAAATGTACGGTGAAGTTAGTCTTGCGTAGCCAGACCACTCCCCTCTTGTTGGTATTTATATCTTTGGTGGGGAAATGTTTGGCTTGGACAGAAGGATGGTGTACAGCTAAATGGGATCACAATAGAATAGGAGATGGAGGTTCAGGTAGGACAGCATTTTCTAGTAGTTGATATGGTCACGCAGCCCATGTGGTAGCAAGTGAAATCCAGAGATTCTAGCAAGATACGTAACTACTGTACCTAGGAGATGATCAATGCCATCTAGATCATCAGCATATTCAAGGTAGTGACACCTCGGATGTAAGCTTCCTACTGTACCAGATCTGATGAGATCAGCTTCCATGCAGGAGGTATCACAGGCTCGAGCTCAGACCTACATCTTTCTGTTGGTCATAATGGCAAGCAGGATGACAGTGTCAAGTCTAGACAGCTCTGCTTGACACCAAGAGATACATGCATGCAGAGAAATGATCCGAGATTTGCTATTGGTCCGTAAATTATAATAATTATGGCAGCAGCACACATGTACTCACACACACACACACACACACCACACCTTGAACCCGCCCATCGTAAAAGTGATGATGGCGGTGTCCTTGAGCATAGAGCCCTGGTAATGTAGGTTTCTTATTGGACCTACGGCTAAAGTTATCAACCGCTACTACGTATCTTGTGGAGTAGTCCAGATTGTTGCGGCGGTGAACTTAATTTCGACACACACACACACACACACACACACACACACACACACACACACACACACACACACACACACACACACACACACACACACACACACACACACACACAACGTCCTATAAATCAGTCTGTTCACATGGTCAAACAGAAATTACGTCGATCGTATATTATTTGGAGTCTAGTCTTTTGATAACAACGAGGCATCAGGGTCGTTGTTTTAGAGCAGCTAGGAGACCTATAGCTACCGAATCTCATCTTGATCTTTTTAGGACCAACTAACACTCTGAGCCACAAGGATGCTTCACCTCCTAGAGATTGCTTTCTACGGACTGTATTAAAGTCTATAGCGTTTGTGGTATGCATGCAGAAGTATTGCCATAGTCTAATGCGGCCAGTGGGGTACCAAAGCTAGCACTATAACACTAAGAAAGCAAACGAGTAACACGATCTTCAGCAAGTCATGGACCTATATCAAAATTGCAGATACTTTACGTAAAGACCCGTGTTTCCTAGTAAACAACTTACGTTTTTACAGGATTTCCTTTTCATGCCAAGTATAACATCTACCTAGTCGATGTCTTGATTACTCAACAAACTGTGTTGACTGTCTTGTAGTTTCGCTCGTTGTTTGATACACTGAACAAGTAAGAAGATCCATGATCCTAGAAGCGTAGCAGCTACCAAACTCAAAGTCTGAAAAACATGAACTATTCAGTGATAACTATTTCGTTTCCAGTTCACATTAATTTACTAACTATGACTGCAGCCGCATCTCCAGTCGAGCGCATGTAGTAGCCAGCCACCCACATGTCATTTGTTAGACTAACCGGCTCACTACACCAGTGCCTGACGTAACTCCATTCCGGCTCTGTTGTCATCCATCCATCGTGACACTTGCATTCATTACCAACACGAGTACCGTGATTGCATTCCAACTGTAAGTCCTACAAGAAATTGCCATCGTTATATAAGCTGCAGGCCTAAAAAAAGTAGGGCATGGTGTCTAAATAAATATATAGCTAATTCTAAGCCGCAATCATCTCTTGCACTAGATTTCCATGACTATCTGCATGCGTACACGTTTATACCTCGTTATCTACGTTGCTGTTCTCGTCCTTGCTCTCCTCTTGTCGCTGTGTGTGGTGCAAAAACTCTTTTGTGGAAAATTGGCGAAACGAAGTGGAATTCATCTCTGTTCCGTTGTTCGCTGATTGATCTGGCAGCATCTCGGTTCTAATTGCTACTGTACCGTTTTCATTTGGCATTTCCAAACTGTTGCATTCATTTGTTTCTGGATCATAGTACTATATATATGGAACGATATATTGTACTGTACAGGCCGTCGTCTTTGCTAGGTATAACAGACATATACTCACAGCAATCAGTGTTCCTTCCGGACTACGTGTATTACACTTGACGACAGGTTCGCATTTCTTGGTCAAATTATTGTAGTAGTTACGCTTTCCCTTGTATTTTAAGACGCAGTCAGCTGGTTGACAGTACCATTGTGGATCCTAGAAGCGGCGTTCGAAATCACGTTCACAAAAACACAACTCTATAGATGTCTAACTCAATTAATAGCTGCATGCGATCGCGCTATAGATACCTCGTCTACTCCATCGCACTTCATGACGGCATCTACAACAAGGTTCGGACATAAAATACAGCTTTCAAACGATATATTAAAGCTACTGAGTTGCTGTACTACTTTTTGCTACGCTCGCACTTCGCCGTTGTCTTCGATTGTCACCTTCAAGGCCTTCGACCGCGATTCTCTCGGCAGGCCAAGGACTAGTGCTGAAGTCCACACGAACTTTTTGCTTGTTACGACCGTCTTCCAAGTCATAGTTAAACTCACAATGACCAACTCGATCATGAACATACTATTTCTAAAAATTAGGTGTTTTCATTTCCGTACTTCGACGTTGTAAACTCACATAGCTATGGAATCGAAATACAACTGTTTCAGGAGAGTACGGTCTCAACTGAATGGTATGTCGGTCAGCCAGCTGCATAATCTTTTACATAACACTATTGGTACGGAGTCAGTATACAGTGTGTCATTTAGACTTTTTTTACATCACAATCGACGTCGTCCTTTGTAATGACCAAGCAGCATCTTGTAAATTCCACGAGGGCACTATTGTGAACTGGTCCAGTGTTATAGAAATTGAAGTCTAAAATTGTCAGATCTAACAAGTCAATAAGTCTCTACGTACCCACAAACGTTCTTACAGAAAGTCAATACGGTATCGTAATTTTCGACAGGATAGATGCCATAGTCCTACCGATAAATCATCATTTACACACAAATTTAAAAGTAGTCTATTTAAACAAAAACCCTGAGCACAATTGGACCGCAGTCGACCGACTGTAGCCGTGTGATGAGCAGAATACAGACAGCCAACGTAAACATCATTCAAATGTACAAAGCAAAGTGACGTAACAATTAAAGCTTGCATGTCTACGGTCAAATACACACGTCGTCGCTCTAGCCAAGACAGGAAGTGCAACCGAATGTATGGTTGTTTGTGTGCACGGCTTCCTAAAATACCAGAGAAGAGGTGAGCGTATCTGTCTGCTTGGACGGCATGTTGCAGGCAGCCGTGTCTACAAAAAGACTATCAATTTTGGAAGCCTTCTGGCAAGTGGTCACTGTTTCTATCACTGTGCCCATCGTCACTGACCACAAGGACTTCCTAAATTAAGACAATCTCAGAACAATTGTGTAAAAAGTCAGGTGCTAGTGTTCCAAAGCTCCTGTTGTCATGTACATCCATGAATTCGAAAATCCAACATAATTATTGAATACATTAAACTTTAGTAAGAATACAATGTTCTTGAACAACTAACATGTCTATATCTATACTCTACAAATTATGATGCATGTCATTGCATACTTTGTTGATCGAATATAAAAGTTGAAAATGTTGTAAGAGACCATTGTTGCTCCCCAAATCTACTCAACATTACTTGTTGCAATTATGACAACCATCCTAAGTCCTCTCTCATGCACACACACAAGCACACACACACACACACACACACACACACACACACACACACACACACACACACACACACACACACACAATGGGGTTCAAACAGTCTGTTGAGTGCATCCCAGCAATTGTTGTACTACCAATTCTACAGGCCACCACATAGCACAAGCACATTCTTACATCCACACTCCACACTCAAATGATGTAAAACTAGCTCATTGGTGACGTCTTGCTAAATTGACTACATATATATATCCCAGTATCATGGCATGATTTACTTCCACACCAAATTAACAAAAACTGATTGCTGTTTGCCATTGAACAATTAACACCAATTGTCACTGTGCAACTGTTCTGTTCAACATCATCGTACCTATGCTTGATGAAATTAAAAGTAGCAACAGTTCGTTTCATCCATGGCATTTATTACGCAGCCATGTACCAGTATTAACAGAATGCTCTGGATTTGATTATTATCTCCGCTAGGAGGTATATGTTTTCATGGGTGTCTGTTTGTTTGTTTATGGACAGGATTACTCAAGAGTGTGTGGATGTATTTTGATGAAATTTGACGGGATGATAGAACTTTGATAGAGAAACAATTGGTTACTTCTTGAAATCAATCTGAATCAGGGTCTCTTTCGAAAGCTCGTCTCTAATTAGAACTTTTTGAAGAGAAAAGTGAGATGACTTCCGATTCACTCCTGCACACCCATACCAGTGAACGTGTCGTCTTTCGTCACGGTGCTCCTCTTGAATATGACTGCTGTGACGTACTGTGAATGATAAGTGAGTTGTGGCACCTCACGGTAAATCAAGATCAATTGCTAGTGAGCTAGCACAAGTTCGAATGACTTGTGGTAACTCATGGTGTCTTGATCGGAGAGTACCAGTGGTCTCAGCAAATCGCATAAGATCAGCTTGTTTTTGTTTGTTTGTAGTGAGCAAGATTACTCAAAACGTGTGGATGGATTTTGATAAAATTGGCGGGATGATAGAATCTTGATAGAGAAACAATTAATTAGTGCTGGGGGTTAATCCAATGTCATTTAACAAAAGCCTTTCAATAATTGCCATGGAAACAATTATTAAGCTAAATTCAGTTAAGGATTGACCTGTTTTCACCTGCACTAAGGCAGTTATAAACCTTATTCGATTCTGGGACTTTTATGTTTATTGCCCATGTGACTGACTGGCAACGCATTCGAGTGGCATGTCTGTAAATGTCTGCTGCATGTAAATGGTTGCTGTTGTAAAGTTATGTGTGGGCACTGCACCTGTATGGCAGCCACTTTTACCAGATCAGTTGTGTTGGGAGGTCTTGACGAGCTCGTTTACGGCGAGTGTACACTTCAAATTCTTTCCTGATGCTTTTTAACATCACTGGCAGTGTGGGAAGACAGATGGGACGTAATCTGGTAAAAGCGGGTCATCCGACTTCTTTCCTGACACGAAATGAAGAGAACAGACGTTACAGAGTCAATTGTGCTCACTTGGAGACGACTCCTATCGATTAACAGCTGCAATCCATTGACGCTGCCGGCAATCTAACTCAGCAGGAAAATGGTAAAAACTCAACGAAGTGCCTTGCTCCCATCTGCTATTACATTGAACTGCAGAACAACTTTCATTATTACGACTCAAAATGGTGTATAACCATGGTAACATCACAGTCACATGACCAAATGTCCCGTAACAATAAGGTCTACATTACAACCTAAATTGCTTTTCCAAGTGCTTCAGGTTTAATTAACTGTCATGTGACACTAGCATGCATGCGTGATGTGTAACCATGGCTGCTGACAATGTCGCTTTCATTATATCTTCCTACGTCATTATATTACTTTGTTGTAATGAAATAGCCTCAAAAGATGAAAGTGTCTTCAGATAAAGGAGAGAAATCAGCTACTACTGCATGTACCTAGATGCTGAATTTGGTGCCTCAGAAAACCAACTATTGCTCTGACTTGGCAACAGAACAGATCATGTATCACAGCAATCATCTTTCCAGGAATACTGTGCCATTGTAAAACTGGATTTGCCCAGATACCTTGCACATCCCAGATGTGCAAGTCCCTAGTAGAAACAGTCACCTTCTTGAATTGGCTTAGCTTATAAACTCATTTTAAGCTCTTTCTGCATGGCAGGTGTGTTACTTATCCAATACTTTCCATTAATTAATACAAACCTAGCTGCTATGCCAAAATTAGTTTAGCTGTGTCTGCAGCCCACAACAGTGCAAAAGGCTGCATGGTATGTTAATTAACATCAGGAAATGGATTAGCTCCAGCCAAACAGAAAGAAACAGCAAGTCAGTAAATGTTTGTCAATTACACAATGCATAACAAACTAAAACAGTCTAATTCCACTGCAGAGAAAAAAACTTCCTTACAGTACATATTACAGTTGCATAATTAAACCATGCGATTGTCTCTTGAACTCACACACCAGCCATAGTACCAAAGCTACAAGCAGTCATAAACACAGGAGAAGCGAAATAATGGAAGAGTCTCAATACGTTGCAAGTTCAATCAAGATAAATGTTAACTTCAACTAGCTAATAAAAGTACTGCTACATGTGCTAGCCTACGCCCTCAAGTTATTGGCATGGCTGATAATTCTCAGTGCAATCCAACGCTGAACAGCTCAATTTAAATTGCCAATCCAAACACACTTACAATACAATACATTGACTTGTTCTCCCATCTCACAGTACAGCTGCCTAAACATCAAGTCGCTGCATGTACAACGGTCTTCTCTCACTAAGAAAGACCTCCTTACCATCAGTTGCGCAGTCCCAAAAACAAGAGGAAGCTGTATGCAAGCCAGCTCCATTCTTTTGCATGATCACACAACTCACTAAAAGTACACAAAATTCCCTAAAAACAAGACTAAAGTGTAATGTGTTAATTAAAACAAACCAATGTATTTGAAAGGTTTGTTCATTTTTGTCAGTTGATTGAGGCACTGCTCAACGACACTAGACGTCCATTGGTTGACTTTGTTGTGGTGATACGAACTGCTCCCGATTACAGTTTCCACACCCTGGAGATTGGCGACCAATCAAAGCAACATACCAGAAAAACAGCCGATAGGATGGAAAACAATTATCTGCAAACCTCCTTGATGACAGCACTGACTTCGTCAACAACAAACGTAGTCTGAAAGAATTCAGGAAGAGCTAACGTACCCACACGATTGACTGATAGAACTTACATCTTCTCCAGTCTGGAACTCATCCATTACTAAGAAGTAGCGCCTTGCGTAGCAACGGCTCCTAAATTACGGTTGAGCATGCGCATCGATAAAGGCAGCTCGAGCTTCCAACTACTCATTTTAGCGCGTACCTCCAAACCAGTCTTTTTACACGTGTACGTACGATTTAGAGGCATGCTTCACGATATCACGATTTACGCTCTCACGGTCTATTTTCCCGGTCACTCTAGCGTGAAACTGAGTGAACTGTTTTGTACATGTAGCTTTTTGTACATGCACGTGTACGCTCTTCAAAATTAAATTAAATTAAATAGTATAGGTTGAGTGATTGAGTGTATGTATGTTAGTTGCGTTATGTGTCTGATACATGTACGCGTACGCGTGTTGTCTAGATGTGTCCATGAGGAAACACCCAGATGTGGTGTAGAGTCTAGATGTGGTGCCAGGCCCGGATCGAGGAATTTTTGAAAGACGGGGTTGACCTGGTAGCAGTTATTTATAGCATTGCTAATTTTCTCTTTTCTAATGAAATTATATGAAATTATTGAACCACACTTATTGGAAAAGAGGGGTTCAACCCCCTAAACCCCCATTATTTGTACACGTAAATCCTAGTAGGGGCTCTTGGCCCTGGTTAGTTTATTTTAGACATTTTTTTATCTGTTGTGATGGCAATATCTCTCAAATATATATGAATGAATGAATGAATGAATGAATGAATGAATGAATGGTACTATATAGTAGTTGCAGTGCCGTTTTTACATCTTTAGTAGCTCTGGAACGTTGAATTCACCACTGAAATGTCTGGAAGTTCAAGGCGGTGGAGAACCTCATACACAGGCTCCCATGTCTCCAGGTCATTTTCTTCCTCCTCACTTCCTCCGCTATTTTAATTTGGTCAGAGGAAAACTAATCACACTAATCCATGGAACAAGACAGAAACGCAGAACTTCCCAAAACACATTGCCACTATTATATTTTTGTATCACAGCCACAGCATATCAGATGTACATTTACAATTGTTGTCTCTACTGATGAACAGTTCCCTACAAACTGCTAGCCTTCTAGCATCAAGCTACTAGTCCTACTTTCTGTATCTCCGTTTTCATTCACAACAGTCTGACTTTTACTTACTACTAGTGACTCATTATCTACACCACCATCATCACAATTCCTCTCATCCACTACAATAGATTGCACACCATTTCCGGTGCCACCTATTCTAACATCTTCTGCTTTCACGGGTGGTAAGAACTTTACTGTTGCGGTAAAAGGACTGTCAGTACCCTGATTCTGTAATTGTAGATGAGCAACATGAAGTTGCTCCTGAAGAGTCAGTATTGTCGCCTGCATTGCCTCCACTTCTTCATCAGTGTGAAGAACAAACTCTGTTAGTTCTAGAACAGAAACAAAGCACTAAGAAAAAAAGTAGAGTGTATCTAAGCATTTGTAGCCAAATACACAATGATATAGAAAGATAATATGACAAATAAAAATTAGCACAAGTAGCAAGATAAACAACAAAACAAAATTGCTTCTTTAGAAGGTAGGCATCTGTAAGCTTACATGTATAGCCAAAGCAACTATTTTGAGGTCTTACTCACAATAGGCCGTACACTGTGTTGTTCGACTGATCTATTTTAAAACTAAATATAGCTCCTGGCAGTTGCAATATAGACTGCATACAAAATATTCTAAATTTACAGTTTGAAGTGGTGTGTGTGCACGTGCTTGTGTGCAAGTTATCATTGAATTCAGGAGAAAGGCCTTGACCATTATTTCTCCATGTAACAATTTGTTTTTCGTATTGCAAGTTATTCACATGAAATTAGACACACGAAAATGCAACAAGCACAGCATACCAGTCTGTGTTGTCTTCAGTTCATCTGTGTACTTCTTCTGCAATGACAATTCACTTTCAAGTTGTCCGATGCGACCTTGAGACATCTGCATTCCTAATTCTTGATTCTCCTGAATCAAAGACCTACATTTGGCCATTAATTTCTTTCCAGTAACACTAGAAAGCAATGACACTCATTTATTAAGTCAAGAAGTAACACAGTGTAAAGATAATATGAAACACCTGTCAGGAGTAAATTTCCAAGCACTTAGATCATCCTGTGCCTGTTCCAATTTACCCTTCAACTGACCTAGATCTGTTTGCAGCTTTTGAAAAAGAATGTTGACAGATGGATCCAAAAGCATCGATTGCAACTGAGCAGTAACTGACATCTGATTATGTTTCAATTCATGAATCTGTGACTTAATCAGAAAAAGCAAATAAGTATAACACAACACAAAAACAACTGCATAATGTCAAGAAAGTAAAGCTGAAAAACAAAGATTTCTCATTCTTGTGACAAAGTTCCTAATATTCAAAATGCAGTTCAAATTTACAGTGATGAAGGTTTAGTACATCTTTTTTTTTGTTATCAGTTATATTTATTTGTTATCTGATATATAGATTTTGTTTCATTCCTGAGTAGTTAGCAATAAATGTCCTCCAGAGTCTACTCATAACTTCCTCTCACCAGACAACTGATGAGTTATCCTGCCAAAACCATCATAATTGGAAACTGATTATGACTCAATAGCAAGTGATAAGCAATACTTCTTGCAAAGGTAAGTTCATTACATGCATTACTTTTAATTAAAAATGCTGTGATCTAACATGCACAATACAACAAGAAATGTCTTCATGCAAGCCTTCTAGTACAATAAACATTCTGTACAAAACTCTTTACCATCTAGCATTACCAGCAATAAATTGTATACCAAAGTAATGTTTGTCACACAGAAATCTTCATAAACGTGACTCTACTGTGTCTACAAATAGTTACCATCAGGTCCTGCATTTCATGTTCCTTAGTTGCCAATCTCATAACGAGCACATTTTCTCTTCTAGTCGACTCCTGTTGCTGAAGTTGCAATTTAGCCTCTGACTCACGCAGTCCTACTAGCTCTTCGTCACTACTACGTTTCGTTTTCTGCTCCTCCAACCAATCAATATACAGTTCCTGTTGCTGCCAACTGCATTTCAATTAGTATTAAGAACATCAAAATCTTTATTTTACTATAGATAATAACCTTGCAATAACGTCTTCCTTGGACATCTGTTGCAACTGCTCATTACCGAGCCTTGTCTAGAAAAAGGTGACTGCGTGAGATGAAGTTCAAATATTTCACGCTCTCGTCAATTTAGACTAGCATGTACCATGCACATCACCAACAGAAAGTCCATGCTAATGAAACAGTTTCTTACACGCTTGGGCGGATTTTGAACAACGTCAGACACGCTTTCATCTTGCTGAACTGCTGCAGATATAGAGGCAAATCCGAGCAACGACAAAAGGGGCGCCACATAAAAAAATTTACCCTTTAAAACGTGATCCATGACAAAAGAATGAAATGAAGACTGCTTTGTTAGAAATCAGCAGTTGTCAGACATAATTACAGGCGTGCTATGATCCCATGCTCTTGCTGTGACATTGTGGCCCGGATTCTCTACCCACCCACCTTAATTAAGTTAATGTGGACATTGTGGCCCGGATTCTCTACCTCACCCACTTTCGAGTAACGGATTTGATGTGTACATGCACTTCTGACGTCATCAACTCAACGTTGGCTTCGTCACCGCAGGAAGTCACAAAGGAAATAGTGTGCTCTAGCTACTCTTTCTGAACACGAAAAACGTCTAGATAGTGATAGGGTTTGAACAGGAGCATCTAGAGAGAGAAGATCTCTCTTTATATGCTCCTGGTTTGAAGTAAGTAATATGCAACCAACAAATCTACTCAGCAGTAGAGAACTAAACTTGTTTTATTGTTTCAATCACTTATAATAAATATCAACTTTGGTGAACTAGACGCGTGCGCAGTAGACGTGGATACGACCGTGGTAACGGCTAAACTGAAGCGAAGCACCAAAGGCAGATGTCAAAGGTAAAGAGAACAAAAAGCACATCGGCTGGTACAGCAAGATGGGACGCCGGTCTCGTAGCAGAGCCTCTCGCTGACGTGAGCCGTTTCGATCAACATTTTGCCACATATTTTGTTCTTGACTGATTACTGTCGACATTTCAGGAAGACTGGGACTTGTTTGTTGCTTTTCTGATACCAGAAAACCCTTCTGAAGTAGTACACCTGGCTGCGCTCACAGAATGTGTGTCAACCAAACGACGAAAACGTTTTGTTGCCATTTCTCGAGAAGACCTTATCAAATCTGTACGTTTACTGCATTTTCATATTAAATGAACGTATGCTTCTCAAGAATTCTGCTGTCGTACTACAGGTGAAAGATGAAGGAAAAAGTACTGCTGGTGGAGGAAAGAAAGGGAAAGGAGCTGCAACTGCCCCACCGTTTTCTGAAGTTTGCGAACACATACGGCAGGCGCTGGCATCTCCCGCTGGACTAACGCCTGATCTAGACGCTCGGTTGATCAAATACTATTTATTGAAGAAGAAAAGAGAACATTTGACGAAGAAAGAAGCAGAAAGAAAAGCGAAAGATGAATCATCTGCTCCCAAGTCTGGAAGGGAGAGCTCGAAGGGCACAAAGAGTGTGGCCGCAAAGGGAGCAAAAGGATCACCGAAGAAAGGAGTCGCTGAGGCAAAAGAAAGTGATGTTCCAATGCCAACAAAAGCTGAGAGCAAGATGAAGAAACGAGGAGAGGGAGAAGATTTGTTTACATCTATTGGTGAGTCTAGAGAAAGTCAGTATGGAAGCTGAGGGGCGGTCCTAGGACGTACAAAACTCAACTGGCATAGCTGTGTTATAACCACGCCCCTCATGCTTCTATAGCACCCTAACAATACAATAACCTATACTTATAGCAGTATTGCTAATACCGTCTATCCAGTTATTTGTGCGATTTCTGGGGATTTGGCCAGTTTTATCATGTGTGGAGTTTAAATTGTGCGATGCACTAGCTTATATATACTTGTACATGTGCCAACAATAAACTTTAGCAACACATGCCCTTCAAAGGTAAAGAGCTATACTGTAGTAATGTTCCTGCTGCTTATAAATAGGCATGGTAAGTGGGCGTAATGAGTGGAGCGATAAATTTTTGTGCATTCGGCAAATAACTGCACAAATAAATCTATTGCACAAATAACCGGTTATATGGTACTTAGTGTTACTATTTTAGTGTAGTTAATGTGTCTGTTTATTAGATGATGAACCAGAGGATGGTCCTGACACATATTTCATTTTTCATGGTTTTATCCATGCTGCTGTGTTTAGTCAGATTGCAGAAATTGGTATTCCTATTAATGCCATTGTGAAAGTTAAGTCACCGTACGGACCAGCGTCATCTCCACTCAATGAAAATGAAGAATGTGAAGCTGACACAGACGACTGGAATGCATTAACTGAAGCACTCAAGATGTTCTGGCAAGAGATAAAGAGAGCTGCAAAGGATTGTCCATTTGGTCACGTATTTAGAGATATTGCATGGGTTGAGCTTTTATCAGCTGCACAAACAGTGCCCGACAAACCTGAAGAGAAGGTGAGTGTTAAGATGTATCCTATTCTAGTGGTAATAACCGTATGTAGATATACTCTAAATCACTAGTAGTAGCTTACATTTGGTGCAGCATCTAAATTTCAGTGAAAATGTGTCTTGACCTCTTGGTACGTGTTACCATATAGATTCAGTAGACATCATCAGCACAGCTTTACACAACCTGTGGGCCGGGTATGGACTTGTCACAACATAAGATACCATGATTGTGAGTTGTCGAGTTGTCAAATCTTCAAATATTGTAGTTAAGTAGTGCAATTGAGAGTTTTGAGATGCGGAGATAAGAGTCGTGGTAAAGTCCACAGATGCAGATCTGTAAGCGGAAGTGCATGTGCACCATGTCATAGCATATGGTATCTTGTTAGAAGTTCACTTATGTTATTCTAAATTTGGCATGCACTGCTCATACTGTAGACACTTAAAAATGAAGTGATGCCAGAGTATGCATCATAACTGATTTAATTACAGTAAATATATACACAGGACTCTAATACATGGGGTTAATTGTTGAGTTGTACGTATTTGACTGAACTACTAGTAGATGAGTGGCAGCTGCTTTCTGTTGGTCTGTTTTGTCAGTACATGGTGATACAGTGAGTGTACTTTATACTGTCTGCAAGATAGACTAGCAAAAGAAGTACAGTAGGATCTCAGAAACACAACCTTGTCAAGCATGTTTGTAGCTTTTCAATTGGCACAAGAGTGAAATAGCCACACTGGTACTAGATTCCATGTTTTGCAGCATGTGTACGTCCTACATGAGACAACAAGAGATATGTTACTTTCACTGAGCTACCGTGTACTTTAAAAGTACTGAATTTCCAAAGCTACTACCCGTTTCTAAATGCATGATACTACGTTAGACATGTATATATGCTACACTGCACTTCAACATTTGATGGTTGTAATGTTACTGCTGTTGTATAGGCTGATCTTGCAGAGTCTCTTTTTGATCTTCTTGCTGATTGTATTTACAAGCTGTTGGATAAGCACAAGCAATACAAGTTGTACCTACAGACACTTGTTGTTATCAATTTATCAAGTCAATCATCCATGACAGATGGGCATGACTTGAGTGTTATGAATGAAAATGAACTAATGCATGACGCAAAGGATGTGGATACTAGACTCTACAGCCATCAGATGGATGCATTGCCAATAGACAGTGTGACTGTCCCTCTAATGATGAATTCTGTGTTAGAACAGGTGGTTGCTATTGCTGACAATGGATGCTCTGATGATGTCAAGTTATCTCAGGATCATAACTCATTGCCTACAATACTTGACTCGTCAATAATGAAACTGGCTCTTCCAAATGAAGAGAAAAGGCAATTGCTTAACGACAAGGAGCAAATGTGTTTCTCTAAGAAACAGAAAGGAACAAAAATATTGAGACATCATGACACATCAACTTTGAAGACTCGTCATCTCGAGGAACTTATTGATATTGATGCCTTTTCTATTGACTCTCGGATGTTGCAGTTACTGCCTTACTATCATTTAAGAGACTTTAGCCTGTTTGATGCTGAACAAAACAAGAGATATAAAGCTAGCAGGGTAGCTAGAGCACATGAACTGAGGCATATCATGTCTGCTTATGGAGTTGAAGGAACACTACTTGATCGTGCTTTGAAACAATTTATATTTGAAAGCATGCCATTAAAAGGAACGGGTATTGTCCCATCTAGTTTGTTTAAATCAACTTTGAATACTTGCCTTCTTTGGGATGATCCGTACCCAGTGAGTGTTCTCCCAGTAACAGACATTGAAGAACTAGAAACAGTTCACCTTGAAAACCTTCAACTGAGACAACTAGATGAGTGGTGTTATCACGAATATCTTGAACCAAGTGTCATGCTTCAAGTTTTACACGAGGCTCACTCCAAACGTCTGCATATTGACAGTTATTACCACAAAGCAGGTAACTCTCTTCTCTTAGCTATTCACAATCCTTGTGATGGCCAAGAAAACCACTTTACATGGAGCAACTGGATTCATTCACAAGTTGGATTTAGTAATTATCTTCAGTATGTTTCATCTGTTGTTGGTCCAACAGTTGATGCTGCATGGGCATCAGCTGAAGCAGAAGCTGAGAAAAAAACTAAAGTTGAAGCAGAGAGGAGGAAGAGGGAAGAGGCAGAAGCACAGAATAGACTGCAAGAGGAAGAACAAGAAGACAAGAAGAAACCAAAAGAGAAAAAGGGAGGCGAGTCACCAGATGATTCTGCTCAATGTAAAGCCAGTAGATCATCTAAAGAAGCCAGGAGTGGGTCACAATCTACTGCATCTTCACGTGCATCGACTCGTAAAGGCAAGGAAAAGGACAAGCCAACATCAGGATCTAAAATGAGGACTTCAGTGGCTATGTCAACTCACATCGATACACAAGTGACAAATCAGGCATCTGCAAAGCCAGAGATACCTAAGCTCTTTCTGTCATATCCTATTGGTGATCGCGTTGTTAGAGTGAATGGCAGTATGTCTCATATGTTCCCTGCAGATGGTGCGTTGATTACTGTAAAATGTCAAGCATTCATTGATGGCTACAAGAATCAAGTTGTGGCAGTAGAAAAAGATAACTGTATAGTCATGATGCATGTAAGACAAGGTCCTGGAGACAACAATGCATTAGATGATGCCAAAGAGAATGAAGGTCAGAGGAATGATGCATTTGAAGAAGCAGTCAAATGTAGTGAGAAACAGCTACAGCAACAGTCACCAAAGTTTTTGTCTTGCGTAATTCACTATGATGATGGTTTTCTGGCATCCATCAGCAAACTAGGTCCTGAAGGTCATCTTCCTAAACGGGAGCTTGTTCAGGTTTCTAATCAGTTGGAATCTAAACTGAGTGAAGACATAGGATCAAAGCCACCTACACCACCTCAGCAGGTGCGATCTCCATCTGTACAAAAAGTTGGAAAAAAGAAGGATGCAGCTGCTGAGCAGGCCTTGATTGAACAACAGAAATTGCAGGAAGAGGAAGCCGAAAGACAGAGACAAGCTGAAATAGAGAGGAAAAAGCAAGAAGAACTAGACTTGGCATTGCGGCCAACATACCAGCAGCTCTTTGTGTCCTCTCCTGACGGCTTACATCTTCATTACTGTAGTGTTCATGAAGGCAAACTTGAAGATTTCAATGAGAAATCGCATCTGGAAGGGGGGCGGGTAGTGGTAAGACAGAGCTACCCAACAAAATCTTGGAACACCCAGTTATGTCAAAACACTCAACTGAAAACAGCCATGGAAGAAATATCACGATCTATTACAGCGGATGGGGTGGTAATTAGATTTTTACAAAATGGCTCCACAGTTGTGTTGTATCCAGATGGAGCTGTTAGTGTGAGTTATGCTGATGCTGTGGCTGGCATTCTCCCTACGAGTCCAACAGAAGTCCAGGAGGAACATGAGAGAGCATCTTCTGCTGTGCGACGAGTAAAATTTGGTGACTTTGAACATACAGTACAAGAAACAACAGGAAAGCATGACAGAAAGGATGGTTGGATGTCCACAAGTGCAGTTGGTGAATGTCGCCTTCATAGCAATGGTCAGAGTTTGTCACAACGTAGTGTGTTGTCATTCACTGCTTCTGATCCTGCAGCAAAGGAAGTCATGTTGAGTCGTGGTGATGGAGTTAGTGTTGTGCACAAACCAGATTCAAGTTGTGTGGTCAATCATGCCGATGGCACTCGCATTACTACATTTTATGAGATGAAGGATAGTCCATCTACATTGTCTTGTGTGCCAACCAAAGGTGCTCTTTGTAAGTTTGTTCGTATTGAGTGTCCAGGGTTTTCAGCTGTCACATTCAATTGTCAAACACAAGAGTGTCAGACATCATTTGGAGAAGGAACTCAAGTTTCATGTACAAACAGAGGGGAATATCACATAAAAAGACCTGATGGTTCTATACTTGATATTGCTTATGATGGAGAAGTTTGCTACATTCCTAAAGGTGCTGGACATCAGGTGCCTGGTTGTGAAGACGTTGTTCTTGAGGGAGCCTATGTATTTAGCCCAACTGCTAATGAGACTTTGAAAACTATTGATTGTAATGGCAGTAAGTTCACTGTAATGCAGAATGGTGAGACAGACATACAGTCCACCAGGAACATCACTGGACAGGGAGGGCAGGTGCCTCGGCTTTTTGTTCTCAATCAGGATAGCAGTGCTGTTGAGCTTTTACGCCACTGTGATGTTGTTGAGTTTTTGGAAGCTGCAGAGGCCAATCAAAAAGCTATGGTTGTGAGAGAGAGACTGGAAGAAATTCCTGATGCTAAAGTTATTACAGTCTTGAAGCCAACACCACAAACTATTGCAGAAAAATGGTCCAGAGACTATGCGGAGGATGGGATTATTCCTAGAGGTCTAAGAGACAGAAACTTTTCTGATTTATCAGATAGACCAGAAGGTCAAGGTTTGAAAAGTTCTGACTCTATTCCTTTGCACAGATTAGGAACTAAAACAGGTGTTGAATTTACACAATCTTCAGCTTTAGAATACCGTCAGCTAATTGAGTACCAGCCTTTATCCACTGAAGAAAGATGCAGTGTTATGGAGGGATTTTGCTTATTCTTACGGTGGCGTGAACAGCAATATCAGCGAGCTGCAGCATTGCTGCTAGCAGATCAAAGAAGCAAAGCAGAAAAGGTTGCAGCTGTTGAGCTAGAGACTGAACTGCTTCCTCAAGACAAGACAATGCTACAAGACACAGTACTGGGAGTGGCTCAAAATGCATATCATAGTAGATCAGAAGAGGAGCTGACACAACACTATGAAGTGGCTGTCAACACAATTGATGAAACAGTAGCTGAATGTTCACCATCTGAAGTTGACAGAAAATTTTCTGCCAAGATGGAACAACATCAACAAGACATTGATAATGTGAAGGCAATGACAAGATCACTTCGAGAAAGGAATGTTCCTAACTACTTTAACATGGTTGAGGGAAAACGATTTCTTGAAGAAGTATTGAAAGAAGGGCCAAATATGAATATATTGGTGTCACAGTTGCCTGAGAACCAGGACCATTCTCAGAGAATAATACAGAGAGATGGATCAGTGTCAGAGATGGAGCTTGTTGGAGTACAATCCTCGCATTCTATTGCTTCAGATTCAGCTATTGACCCAGGACTTGGAGCAGTTTCTCATTCTCCTGAGAAAGCAACACCTAGTCCAATAGCAGAAGAAAGTCCTGCAGATGTGCTGTCTAGTCTTGCCCTTTCTCCTGTACGGCCCCTTAATCCAACACCAGCACAGGCATTTGGTGCTGTTGTGTTGAATGGAAGGAGCCCATGCAGTCAAACGTCATTGCATGCACTTGGAAATACAGATGACCTTCTTATCAAACAAACACCTGAGCTTGCAGCTGATGTAATTGAACAAGACACACCTACTAGATGGAATCAGACATACAGTGAACCTGGAGACTTGTCACATCGTGGATCTGCTAGCTTCTCAAAGCACCGACAGTCTACTGGTGGTGCAGAGCAGCTGCCTGCCATTAGTAATAGAGTTGCTTATGTAGATGTAACTGGGCAATTGAGAAAGCAAAAAGTGAAGAAACCATTATCATTACGAGGAGCTAAGCCTGGAGCGGTCACAAATGAGCAGGTTAGGTGTATTATGTATCTGCATGTTTGTTTGATATGTTGCTGTGACTGTAACTGACTATTAACATATAACATATTGGCCTTGTAGAATTCCATTTGTCTGCTTATAGTTTGTTGCAACTGAGAATTCAGTGCGGCGCAAAGTATCTACATCATCTGTTGCTGGTTTTTCCAAAAAAGGGATAGGACCAGTTTCCTGTCTTCGAGGCTTTGAACTCTTGCCACGAGAAGTCAATTTTGGTGTACTTCGAGAAGGATACACATATTCTCATTTATTAGTTATACGCAATGTTGGGATTGATACATGCCGTTTCAAACTTAAGCAGCCTCCTCCATCAACTGGATTGAAGGTTTTATACAGCCCATGCCCGGTTTGTAGCACTAATATCAATAGTTCTTACTTTTTGTAAAGAATTTTCGATTTTATTTTCAGGTGGCTGCAGGCATGAGCACTAAGTTGAACATTGAGATCTCTGCTGTTGCTGTGGGTGCTGTGGGCAACGATCGTTTTGGATATGTTCAACATGATTTGGAAATAACTTCGGAGACAAGCATTTTTCACCTCCCGATCAAAGCTGATATCCTTGCATTGCAATTGGAATAATTTGACAGTAGCTTGTAGTAAATTGAGCAGGCAGTCAGGCAGGCAGGCAAGCAGGCAGGCAGGCAAGCAGGCAGGCAGGCAAGCAGGCAGGCAGGCAGGCAGACAGGTACTGTATTGGAAAATGTAAAGGCAGCGTGATAGGAGCAAGCCTGTGAGCCCGTGTTGGGTAGCAGCACCTCTTGAGGTATGTGATGGGCGAAGACTTGACATTCTGAGGTGATGGATGTCAGTAATGTGGCTGCAGTTTGCTAATCAATATTTGCTGCTGCTGCTGCTCAAAACTAAAAGAGCTTTAGACTGCCAAAGCTGATGCAAACTCCTCTCCTCACGTTTTTATCAAAATAGTGGTCTAAAACTCGAAACAGGTTACTGGTATTGTGCTG
Organism: Corticium candelabrum; assembly: GCF_963422355.1. Classification (NCBI taxonomy): domain Eukaryota; kingdom Metazoa; phylum Porifera; class Homoscleromorpha; order Homosclerophorida; family Plakinidae; genus Corticium; species Corticium candelabrum. The sequence goes on from NC_085095.1 coordinate 8,322,737, forward strand.
TGTAAGGGTGCTAAGGTGGAAAAGTTGTTTCCTGAAAGGTCAAAGCTGAATGCTTATTATTGGACATTTGCCAATTAGCAGTTTACAGGTGTAATAATCATAAACTATGGCCAAAGTCAAGGACTTAGTTGACTTGGGGGAAGTTGAGAGTCTGCGACAAGCGCCTCAAGTGTCTGCACTAAAGAACACATTAATGTTGGGAATTGTGGCAATTTGGTTTTCCTTTGGACAGTCAATGGACAAGAAGATTATGTATTATTCATTAGATGCCTACTGTTTGATAAACTGACCAATTGGCAAGGTATGTGATGCTTTGTAGAGCAGATTGCCAGTACTATTAAATTACAAATTACAAAATTGTGGTCCAAATCTCAAAATGACTCAATATCAAGAACAGCAGGCAATCTAATAATGTATGAATATGAGTGTGAGCTTTTGTGCTTTCCTTTATATTGCGTATTCTGTAGTCAGTTTTTCTTTAACTTGTTTGCACTTGTAATTACAGCATCTGTCTATGATTCTCTCTCCAGTGATGAGAAGACCAGAAATTCACCTCATCCTCAAGTAAAACTGGTTTCAACTAAACCCTTATCAAGGGAGCCTCTTATCCACACCTTTAGACCTCACATAGCACTTGGTGGTCAATGAAGAAACATTTACAGCAAACACGGCAGTTTTGAGTTTTCTCATACAATTTCATATTCATTCATTTTTCCACTATTGCATGCATATACGTGTATGTATATATAGCTGCACCAAAGCATGTTGTTAGTCTGAGTCATCTTCTAACTGTAGATCATGAAAATTCTGAAAAAGTGTCTCATCTATCTTTACTGCAGGTTCTTGTATGCTATTACTACCATTGTTCACGTGAATGACACCATCATCTATGAAAGCTTCATCAGATTTGGCTAATGATTCATCATTCTGAAACAGCTGCCTCCCTACAAATGATGCACAATCAGTCAACTGAGTAGTGAATTTACGTGAACCTGGCTTGTTGTAATGAAGCATACTGCAGATCAACAAAATTTTGAAGTTAATTTATTTTACCTATTTCACCAAAATTAGAAAAAATAATCTGAATTAATAACAGCATTTGCACTCTGAAATGCTGTTGCTTCCATATCTGAAGAGCACTGGGGGGGGGGGGGGGGGAAAGACATGGAGGAAGTCCAGGCACTTTGAGTGTGTTGTTCTTCCCATTCAGATGTGGATTGGTCGCTAGAGCTACTTTTTTAGTGTCACAGGGATGAAGCTCCACCCTGTTGTCATGGGATATACAGTAGTAGGTATCTGACACCACAAAACAGCCACACAATAAAGCCAGACCAATTACAATATAAATTCTTGATATTTGGACATGAAAACGGATCTACTGATCAAAGTAATGATCATGTCACATTTTGACAATGGACAGTTCTCATTGTACTGCCTACAAATGTGAGATAAGCAAACAAATTCAATGATGCTCATATCATGGAAATGTGGAAACAGTCATTGGAACACTTGCAACACTTGAGAAGTCATCGATACCTGCTAGTAGGATATATGTATGTAAATCTTCTTACAGCAAGCATATAATGTCGTTGAGCATGTGAACATCAAATTTCTATTTTGGTCAAGCTCAAAACTGAACCGGTGAATCGGATTGAGCAACAAGAAAATATAATTGGTTACAGGCAAAGAGAGAACGTAGATAAGATCACGCACAAGAAACATTGCCTACTTGTCTGAGACATAATTAAATTAATGTATCAGTATCACTCTGCACATATCATTTGCACAGGCAAAGATAAAAATTTGGCATTGTTTACAAGGCAAAATTTACCAATGGCAAACTTTTGTTGATCTGTAGTAATGTGTTGTATGACCTAGTGCAATACAAAGTCTGCCATGCTCTAGAGTACCTACATGTACCTGTAAGTTTACTTGCAGATGGGTCTGGCCTGAGTGCATTTGATTGCTCTTGTTCTTTAATGAAGGCATCTTTCCATGCCGCAAATGTGTCCCTTGTTACAGGTGTGCCAGATACAACAGCCTCCTGTAACTTCACAGAAATGTACAACAATATTCACATTTCACCCTCAGCATTTACACAAACACCTACACAAACATGACCACACACTACAACTATGTTATCGAATCAAGTAATTTCTTGTATTTCTATTGTAAAATATAGGAACGTGCAGAAGTGAAGGCTACATAACACCAGACCCTAATGTGTAAAGATTCTAAAGGAAAATGTCTTCAGTTGCATTATCCTGACACCTGAACTAGTCAACTAGTTCACTTTGACTTGGTTTAATTAAGCAGAACCTAAGTATATTAGAAATAGAACAATACATGACTCTAGCAAAACGGTAATGGAATCATAGTTGCATTAATTGCCTTTATTTTTCTGTTTGTTTTACTGAATTATGTTCAACTAAAAGTCTGTTCACGAATTAGATGGACTCGTGCCTGAGGGTTGGACCTTAGCTAACAGATTATCAAGAAAGCCGGATGTTATGTTTGTATAAGAAGCTATCGTAGACTGATTGCATTCTTGCGTGTGTTGTCACAAGGACGCAAACCACTAGATATGGTGATTGAAGTAAACCCTAACCAAGAGTCAGATGCTGGTGAGTCTGATTCCACAGAGAGCTATGACGAAGATCAAATGCAAGCCACAGGAAATCAATAAATGCTTGCTTGTACTCTAAATGAGTTTCTAATTGTTTGCGTCATTAGTATTTTGTTACACCCCTTCTTAGTTTGATAAAGAGTTATCTCACTGGGGGTTGTCTCTAGATTGATCTGATTAAGCTTGTCTCCACCCGCTAACTTATTACAATTCCGAAAGTTGCTTATGCTGGTCTTCTGTTCATAGCAAGAAATATATGATTATTATAATTGAATTAAGCTCTTCAAGAGCTGTCCATCGATATCAATTAGACCTCGGAAACCCATACTATAGTCCTGCTACGCGCTGAATTCCTCAGTCCATCTAATGCATGAACGGACTTTTTTTAGTGCAACAAAGTACTAAAAGCAGCCTTGGGCCATCTACCAAACTCAACAATGCACAATTTCAGACAATACAATTTCTAATTTCTATCAGAACAAAGTGGACATTCGTGCTGACAGATCTCTTCGATTCTGCCTCCTTGTCTGTTGTCTCCCTTCTCCTACTCTCTTCTTGTAAAGGGTCCAGTGAAAATGCAGCCATGAAATTATCTGTTTCTCTAAAGCCTGGTTCACAATATTGACGCTGATGTTGACTTGTTCACAATATTTGCACGACGCAATGCATAGATCAGATGGTCCAAAGCTCAAGTCCAGTGTGCACAACATCAATGAACCAAACTAGTAAAGTGACTCTTCTTTTGCTATTTCTACTGCGTCGTAGATGCAAGAGAGTTCAAACAGCTGGAAGAAGACGAAAGTAGATTAGAAAATTATTTGAGCGACACCGGCAGCAAAGACAATTTCACGGGCATTTCATTCAGTCCTATAGTCTTTTAATCATTTGACTGCATTTGATAATAACACGGGAAGTTCATCAGGGATTCCACCGGAGCTTCATCCACTGCTGATCCTGGATATGTGTTTTAGTTCAAGAATGTGTACCTTTGATTGGTTGAAAATGATCATGTGCTAGTGGTTAACACTGAGTACTTCCAGTAGTTGACACTGGAATAGAACTTGGTTAAATTCCAGCATCAATGTCAACGTCATTACTCCGGGTCAGCGTCGGGTGATGGCGTGGTACAATATTGACATTGACGATGTTGACGTTGACGTGAACATCAGCGTCAATATTGTGAACCAGGCCCAAGAGTCTTGGACTTCAACAGCATAGCTTATCGAATAGTTAACATTTTTCATCAACTGTTAGTGTGTGATCAAATGAAGAAGGTAGATGCTTGAACGTGTTTTCTAAATGATGAACCCTTATAATGATGTCTAACAGGTGCCTGTCAACAACTACATGCAAATTTTTCCTCTTGCTCACTTAATCAAACTGTTATAAAGAGGAAAACCGATCTGGATATGTCTGGCAAAATGCCCAATCACTGCCCAACACAATCAGCAAAACTCAAAAAGCAGCATTTTGCCAATGGCTAACTGCTATATCCTTCACTGATTTAGGCATTACCATTGATGCCTATGAAAGAATTAAGACGAGCACGCAAAACCACATACAGTTTGTACATTGTATACACTGTGATATGAACCATTGCTAATGTATATTGCAAGTATAGGATTAGGTCCATCAATTTTGGGTTTTAGTCACTGCTGCTTATTAATAGCTAAACCCTCAGCTGCTAGCTTTAACAGAACAGTGACTGCACACATCTCGGCACCTGCTAAATAACATTGAAGAGCGTAACAAGGGGCTGGACACATTAACTAACATGCTAATTAACACCAGCAATAACAAGGAGTGTATGTGCTGCATTCCAATTGGCTGTCTATATGTCCATCTACTGACACACTACAGCAACCCTAGTGCATGAGCGCCTCAAGTTAATGACATCATGCAACCAAGTGATTATAAAGCTACCTTATATATCAAAATCTAATCCTCTTACCATGTCAAGGGAGGTTACAATGGTTTGTCTCTGTTTCTCCTCTTTTGTTGTCTGCATTTTCTCATCAACTATTCTATTGAGACAGTCTTGAACAGCTGTTACCAGTGTGTAGATCATTACCATACCAATGTTTTCACATATCTGCAAGCACACAAACAAAGCAATTTCTGTGAATGTGGAAAATGTGTTAACCGTAAATCTTTATCAGATGACCTGGCTCTACTAAGATCAGACAGAGTTGAGAAATGGTTTCAGCTTTACAAGTTTAATTATACTAAGTAACTGAAAGCTACAAGTAATAGAAATCAAATGGGAATTCAAAGTCATGTGACTTTGAGGAGTGTACACTAACGAGATTCAGTTTCCACCAAATCTCCAATTAAGCTCCTATTTGTTGCATGTATGTTTATCAAGATAGAATTCTTATAGCTTTCTTTATGGCCACATTTGTCAAGGTGAGATCGTGGGTGTTCAAACCAAAGAATGCCTCCCAACAGCTGAAGAAAAGTGTAGATCATGTATTACACCATTCTCGTGATGGATATATCATGAATAGCCAGCTTCAATTGTCAAGGTTTCAAATCTTTAGAGGATTTTGTTTCTAATTTGTTTCAATTGAGACAGCCATTTGGCTATTCCGGAACAATGGCTGAATCCTGTGGATTTTCAGTTGTTCACCTCTGTAGCAGAAGATATCGTATACTATGCTATATCTCATATGGAGAAAGACCACATATTAACAAGAAGACCATTTGGAGGGGTTTCGCTAATGTGACATAAGAAATATCAGCAAGTAATGTTTCCAGTACAAACTGTGTCAGACAGAATGGTTGCAGTGAAGCTGAGGTCGGAAGTTGGAGTTGTCCTAATTATTGCAGTATACATGCCAGTAGAATGTGGAAGTATAGACAGTGAGGATTACATCACCGAGCTAGGTTTTGTTGAAGGTCTTCAAGAATATGATCATGTGATACTTATGAGTGACTTTAACTGCAGATCTATGTCGCAGTGAAAAGGAATTTGCTCGACTATTAAAATCATTTTTGACTATAGCGACAATCTAACTCCAATGGGACAAGAAGATTCATTAACAATGACTAAGCAGAGTACTTGGCACAGCAGTGACTTCAGACATGAACCTTGGATAGATCGTACACGCATCTCAGAGTTTGCAAGGACTGATGAGTGATTTCATAATGCAGGATGGTGAAATGTTTAGTGTCCGATCATTGGCCTATTAAAATATGCATAAACTTATCTACTGTTACGTCTGACCAGAAGGATTCTGGTGATTGTGGCAATAAGAGATTGTTATGGAGAGAAGCGAGCAGTGAAATCTTAGACAAGTATCAAGAATGCCTAGAGACAAAATTGAATATGAAGTACATACAAAGCTGCCGTGTGCAATGAACCACATGATTGCGATCACAGACAAATGCTACAGATGTTCAATAACAATGTTTGTGCGGCTATGGTCACGTGAGGAAAACGATGTATTCCTAAAATATAACGAAAATATAAGAGTATAAAGAAGACTGGATGGGATGGCAAATTGAAACCCTGAAAAGACCTGCACAGGATGACTATTTCACCTGGAAGTCACGTGGTAAACCGCGATCTCGTAGGCATTACAGTAGTATGTTAGAGTTGAGGCGGCAATCTAAACAGAAACTGAAGAGGTGGAAGGCTTTGCAAAGAGACTATTTTTGAGGAAAAACTAGCAACGGATATGGGAGATGCTTTTGGCAAACATTCAGAACTGGCCTGAAGAGTTCAAGCATGACTTCCACTTCTAGGGTGGGAGGAGTTCCTGATGTACAGGAGATCTTGTGGCAGTAACACTTTAGTGGTATTGTAACAGTGAATGTCCTGATAGAATAGACAGAGAACGTAAGGTGTTTGAAGAGGCGCTGACAGGACGAATGACCAGTTCTAGCAAACCTTGGTGATTGACCCTATGGAGATGGAAAAAGCTATTAATCGCTTAAAGAAAGACAAAGCAGCTGGATCTGATGAAGAACAGTCAGAACATTTGATATATGGGAGTTATATCCTGGTTATATGCTTATCGGTGTGGCTTTTACGGGCTTTCTAAGGCATTCGTTTCTACCTGATCTTGTCGTCTGTCATTGTGCCAATTCTGAAGGAAAAGAACTGAGATGTAACAAACCCAGATAATTATCGTGGAATTGCTGTTTCTTCAGCAATATCTAAGGTTTAGGAGTATGTTCTACTTGAACGGATGAAGGATGTGTTGATCACTGGCCAGCAAGCAACAGTTTTTTTAGTTTCAAACAAAGGCACAGCTGTGGAGACTGTTCATTTATTCTGCAACAAACAGTTGATTACTATTTGAAGAATGGCAACAAAGATGTGTTTGTTAGTGCTCTGGATCTATCCAAAGCATACGATAGAGTCTCTTTTATCAACTATTCCACAAATTTTTGGACCGTGGTGCACTGGAGTACTTTGTGAGACTACTTGCTAACTGGTACTCATCACAATACATACAGGTAAAATGGAAAGCTCAAGTCTCAGAGACGTTTGGTGTCAGCAAAGGTGCAAGACAAGGCAGTGTCTTATCCCCGAGTCTTTCCAATGTATATCTTGACGAATTGTTAGTAACGTTGAAGTAGAGCAGTTACGGAGCACGGATAGGTGGAAAGTATGTGGGCTGTCTAGCATACGCTGATGATGTGACTGTGATATCCCAACATGGTATGCCAATCAATAGCAAAAGAGTGTAGTGACAGTTTTTACTGGAAGTCGCAGGTTAAATGGAAGTAATCCAGATGTACTTTTGGATGGGAGGTTAGTTCCATTCGAAAGACAAATAACTCATCTGGGTGTTGTTATGGATATGCATAGCCGGAGTGAACCGGCTGTAGAAGTAAGGACGCGAAAATCCTATAGAAGTGTGAATGGAGTAGTAGGCAAACTGGGAGGTGTATCTACAGGAATGAAAAAGTTGGATGAGAATTGTGGAGATGCAACTATTCCCAATCCTGTTGTATGGATGTCATCTTTGGGACTTGGAAAGAACGTCGGTTGCAAGAATATTAAATACAGCTTTTGGAAGAGGAATTAGAAGTGGATTAATTGGAAATGAGGCAAAGTGAATCTATTTGTGATCACTTTGAAGACTTCATGCAAGCTGTGGAACGAATAAGAACAATACAACTTAGTTTGTACAAAACTGTGTGAATAGCATAGTTACTGGACTAGAATGCGTCCTATACGATAGACTGTATACATACTTTAGTGTCATAGATAGAAGTTTTGTCTTTTACGTCTGTAGTTTTCTTTATGATATGATATATTTGATTCACACCAACATAATGGTGTAGTTTGATCCCTCTAGGGGCAATGTAATACACACACACACACACACACACACACACACACACACACACACACACACACACGTGCACACACACACACACACACACACACACACACACACACACACACACAATCTCATGTAGCCAGACCCCTTTCTGCCACGTCATACTTCCGAGCGAAATGGGGTCTGGTGAACAGTCTTTGATGTCGCTATGTGCCACCAGAAATTGTCTATCTAAAGACCGGATTTGGTTTCTTAAACACTTCACTAAAGACCAGACTGGTATGCAAGCAGTGCAATCCTATCTCATTACCTTCTCTTGTTTCGTAGAGAACAACAACTCGAAGACTACAGCTAGAGTCGTTGCTGTTTGTGAAATCTGCATGTTTACAGCAACGAGGCCGTGGCAACATTGACGTCAGCAGGCTCGACGTCGTACGTCTAGCGTTTTGCGCTCATGTCACAACAGAGACTGAATGCGAACGCATTGAATGAATGCGAACGTACTCGATGCTGTTTGCTGTTTTGATGTGTATAGCGACCATGGACAGTCCAGATTGAGCGATATCTGGTCCTGGAATTGAAGGGCTTGGAGCTGACATCATCGAAACAAGATGAGTCATCTTTCTGTGTTTGGGTAATCATCTCGTGTTTTGTGCATTGCTTTACATCTAGTATGTTCACATTCAGTCTCTGTTGTGACACAAGTGCACAACGCTACATACGACGTCGATCATGACAGATTGTCTAGGAGATGGAAGCCTGTCGACGTCAATGTTCCCACAAACAGCAAAGACTCTAGCTGTAGTCTTCAAGTTGTTCTCTATGAAACAAGAGAAGCTAATGAGATAGGATTGCACTGCTTGCATACCAGTCTGGTCTTTAGTGAAGCGTTTAAGAAATCAAACCCGGTCTTTAGATAGCTGATATCTGGTGGCACACAGGGACATCAAAGACTGTTCACCAGAACCCGGCCATTTTGCCCTGTATGACACAGCGGAAAGGGGTCTGGCTACGCGAGACTAACACACACACACACACACACACACACACACACACACACACACACACACACACACACACACACACACACACACACACACACACACAGAGTATATATACGCGTTTACTTACCGTGTCTGACAAAGTGGAGCTAATCTGCACAAGTTGATCTTCATCCACCATACGTGGTGATTTTAGCTCGACGTCTGGTGGTTCGTCAGGATATAGAGATCCAAGCGTAAATTGTACCACAACAAATGCTAGAGACGCAATAACGGCAACATATTGTAATCATTATTGTCTAGAGGCTAGTTAAAAAGCATGTAATACCTGTTTCTTTATCACTGTCACTACTGGTAAAATTTTCAGACTGCACTGCAATTCTGAAGCACCAGGGATTACTGCCGATTTCTGCAAAATCAACTACAAGTAGAGAACTCGAACACGCGCAAGCAAACATTACGTACACCGCAGCTATAAAAATAACCCTATCTAAAGTAACCTTCAAACTCATCTGAGTAGATAGACTGTAGAGCTTCGATTTCATTCAGCTGTTCTTCAGCATAGTTAGTCATGTCTTTGCAACCTTATACGGGTTAGTCCAGTCACATGATCTATATGTATAGCCAGATGTACAACTTTCCTGCAGCTTCCGCTCGCGCGCGATTATCTCTGTTAACCCCACGTCGTACGGTACACGCGCAGAGCGTGTCATTTAATTATTGCGCGCGACATTCAAAAAAGGTAATATATTTTCTAGTATAGTTTAGTATAGCTAGGTATTTCTCGAAAGAACGCCTCCCTCGAATAAACGCCACAGGCTCTCGCTACTAACTTGAATGAACACCGCCCTTGACTAAATGCCGCAAGACAAGTAATTGATATTCAAATATACAAAATAAAAAAACATTTTGAGAAAATGATGTGTATGTAGGGATGAGTATGTACCTAATCATGCTCATCTCCTGCATCACAATCCAGTACTGTGAGTGTCACACACGACTGCTGCGTTTTAACTAATTTAGGTAAAAAGATTGTGATGTAGGAGATGAGCATGATTAGGTACATACTCATCCCTACATACCCATCATTTTCTCAAAATGTTTTTTATTCTAAAAAAATCTGGATAGCACGCAGGGTAGTCCCCAGGATTTTTGTAAGGCGTGGCGGAAATTCTCATGACCACGCCCCCACAATTTTTTGACGTAGCGCATTTTAATTATTCTAGAAGCCAATCAAACTTGCTTGACAGTCTTATACTAGATAGTATATAAAGACCTGTCTATATACCCATTGTTCTACTGATGTGAACCAAACCTAAAACTTATTTGTTCTCATTTGTTGCAAGGTTTTGGGACAATTTCTACCGGGAATCAGATGCCATTGCCTGTTAATTAAAGGAAAAGAAAACACCTTTTAAAAGTTTACAACAGTACGCCTTTTTACCGCTACACTTTGATGGTCACGTTTGTACAAAATACTGGCAAGCGCATGCCATGCCAGCTCGTCGACGCCGTTTCTTCGAAGATCACTAACCGTTGGCACTTGCAAACATTTCCCGGTTGCAGCCAATGCCACTTTCACAGAATTAACTCTGATGGAGCGTCATGGGGAAGTAGACTGGCAGCTACGTTGTCTTTCAGTAATGGAGCACTCATTTTCGCCAAACTAATCTAGCGTGTGCACATTCTCACAAGGACTTACCACAATCATTGTGCTAAAAAGAGGAGCTTTAGGTCAAGGATTAGTATGACTCACACATCGCAGTATATCACAACTTGGAATACGCGTCAAACTAAAAAGTCCGTTAGTTAAAGCATGTAACAGTCAGAGTCCGTGCATTGAAACAAGTCGTACGTAGTACACGTGCAACTACGAGTCAACTCTACACTTCCTGAACATAGTAGGTCCACTGCACTGCTGTTTTCCCATGCCTAGATGTTTCCAGTTCACCGTGAGGAGAGCCAATATCGTACAAAAGTGCTGCTTGCTGAGTCGAAAGTACCGTCACATAGACTTCATTTCTCAAACTACCGCGCTGCAGATCTAGATTCGGAGGTGTGCTGTTGGCGAAACTGAATGCTGAAATGGAGTCGTGACACTGCAGAATATTACACGGCTGAGCTGCCTTCATACGTACTGGAGAGTGTAGGTTCAGCGGACCAGTCCCATGTAGGCCATTCCTACGCTCATTATTCACCAGCACTTTGTCCATCAACAGCTTCACTGGATTTCGTGTTCACGCGCTCTCCGCGGAGGGCTACCTGTCTGCTTCATCGGGCCCGTAGGCTGGTCGCAGGAGTGGGGGTGCATTTGCCGACAAAGTCTATGTGGTTTCAATTAAATGTAATCGCACTGCGCTAAAGTTTTTTTGTGAATTCACCACTTTGGAAACATGGTTAAATTGCGTTTGTATACTTGGTTCACATAATTGTATTTGCAATTGCGCGGGCATTATCTAATAATACGTATCTGTATTCATAATTGTATATGTAAGACTTACAGGTAGCAGAAAACATTAGTGTAACAGTACCGAGTCAAGTTCGAGTCTGCGAGGGTGAAGGCGAGCATAATAATTGACTACGTTGTCAAGATCTATTGGTACATCGTAGTGGATGTGAAGGAGAGCAAGGTGAGACAATCTGTCCTTACCCATGGATGCGCGCATACAGTTGTTTAGACGTCGTAAAGCACTGGCGCTTCTCTCACATTCACACGAGGTGACAGGTATGGTACAGGCGATGGTCAAAAGAACTGAGATGTTTGGGAAGGCAGTGGCGTCACATTTTTTGATGGCTTTTGCTGGTGAGCACGGTCTCTTCTCAGGGAGCATCGCCATATACTTGTTCCTCCAGCGCCCGAGTCCCGCGTCCATCAATTCAGGCGATGGCAGATCATATCTGTACTTGATCAGCGCCTCCTCCAGGTTGACATCTTGCGAACATATGATACTTAGTGCAAGACCAAGTACAGAAATGGCTGTGACTGCCGACTTTGCGAACTGCCGGTTGATGCTAATAATAATATGATCAAGAAAGGAATTGCAACATTTCTCTGGAAATACTCTTGAACAGAAGCAGCTGGAATATTGCTGCAATTTTGCTGCCTTGCTTCAATGCGAGGCATTGCAATTGTACTTCCAACCTTTTTTGCCATGTCTGAACTAACTTTGTAGATTTGAGAAAAGCCGCTTTCAACGTTTGCGTGCTCGCTGTTGTAGGTCCTCCCAATTTCAGATATCATGTTATGCGCTTTCACGATATCAACAGCTTTGCTCTGCAGCTTCACGGTAATGCCCGAAAGGTGTAATAAGTACTGATATATCGTCACAAACACAACAACAAACTGAAAGGAAGTAACGCTGGCCAGAATCTGCTGTGCTTCATTGCGGCTGCATAGTCCCAGTCAGCATACGTAGCCCATATTTCTCCAAGTGATAGCGGAAAACTATCATCTCTAGAGCTTCAACCACAAATACGTACCCTTGGTAGAAGTGCTGATAAGCCGAATGCAGCTCAGCCCATCGCGTCTTGCACAGATCGATCAGTTCCTCCTCTCTTCATTGACCACATCGTGGTTGATGATCATCTCTAGAACACCACTTCTCTTTGGACTATTGAGAAAGAAACGGCTGCATCTTTTAACGCAATCGATCACATTACGTACTTCAGGAAGAGCACATGACTGGCTTATCACAAGATTAAGACAGTGGCCACTGCAGTGTACGTAGGTGGCTAAAGAAGCTTTATCTCTAATCCTGGCCTGGACACCCACTCGATCTGAAGACATGTTGCTTGCGCCGTCGTAGCCCTGACCACGCATAGTAGCAAGTGGTATGTTATTCTCTTCCAGAAAGCCAAAGATACCATCTGCAATCCGCTCCCCAGTAATTCTGTCCAACTTCAAAAACGTTAAAAACTCTTCTCTGACCTCTTTAGTACTTCTGTCAACAAACCTGGCGCAGATGGCAAGATTCTCAACGTTATGCGAAGTTACCTCGTCAGCAAGGATGGCGTAAAAAGGCGCAGTTGTCAAATCACCTATTAGTCCCTGTAAGAGGATGTGGTTTCCCATGACTATAATCAGCTCATTTTGTGTTTGAGGAGAAAGATAAGTTGCACATCGCATTGCAGGAATTTCCAGGTGTCTTCTTAACTCTTCATCGTGCACTGCCAGAAGCCTCAGCAAAGAAAGAAAATTACCTGGATTTCCAGGTGATTCCACACTCTCTGCGTCTCCACGTAAAGCAATGCACTGACTGACGCAGTACAACACAGCAGAAGAAATGGACTTCAGGACAGCACGGTTACGCGCGACATTGGCCGCCCTGCGGGTGTCCGACTGTGCAGTAATGGTAGTATCTGGATTCTCCAAGGTTCGCTTGAAGTTATCAGCTTGCTCAATGGCTTGATGATGGTATAAGCACTGCTCGTGCTCTTTTGCTTTTTCTCCTTTCTTGTTCCAATCACGAAAAGGCTTGCATACAAACTTCCCCTTGGACACTTTAGCAACGAAAATTCCACAAGCAATGCAAAAGACACCATCCACTTGCTCGCTGTAAACCATCCACGGGTGTTCTGATAGCCAAACAGGACGAAAATCTCGGTTGCGGCCACCAATACATGTCGAGGAAAAACTTGATCGGCGAAAGGCTTTTTGTGATTTGTCAGTAGGTTGTACTTCTCCGCAGCACCCAAGGCCTGCATGGACTTGAAGAAATCGACCGGAGACTTGGCTTTGAAAAACAATTTGCCAATATCATCCACTAAATCATGATCAGAAGTATTAGCATGATGGCATTGCTGATTGCCGCCTCCGACGCCTGCACGCTGAGCCTCGTTGTCGTGAACTTCACAGCATGTGTTGCGCAAAGGCTCGACATACGTGGCGGTAGAGGACGACCCTACTCTTTCTACACTACCACTACAGCACTCACTGGAAGTCGGTGTTGGTTGATCGTCTACTGCAACCAGCTGTGTAAAATCTGGATCAGGAGTCACAAGTTGATCACGTGCCCTTTTCGGAACTAGAAAACCGTCCAGCCGTTGACACGTAGCCGCTGCTTGCCTCCTTTTTCTATCTTTTTTCCTGAGACCGTCCCATCTAGTGTCACTGTGACGAACACACACTTCTCCACGTTACCAGGTAGCACACAGGATACCCAAATGTCTGGCACGTAGTTTGGAGTTCCAACACATCCCTCGGAGTCCGTTTGCCTACTAGCCCGGACTTCTTCCGTGAACGGGTCCGGGGAGGCGAATTTTTTTGGGGCCCACTTTCTTTAGTACCCGGATAAACGTCCCGTATAAGCTGTAATCTGCACGTGCCATAAGCCCGTCCTTCACGTGCCGGCTTTACGTAATCCGCGCCAAATCCAGTCAAAAGTGCGTTTAGTCCCGCCTGTTTCTTTCGCGACATGTTTGCCAAGTTTTCGAGCTCTTTTCTTACGACATTCAAGGGCAGGTTAGATAGTGAAGCCGTACTTATGCACACGTACATGAGACTCAATCTGCACTCCATCACGTGTCTACTTCTTTTTCAATGCATCTAGGTCCGCTAGACACCTAAACAGGCAAGATTGTACGAGACTGACCTTGCCCAATGTTAGTGCAGAGAAGGGCCAGCTCATCACTGTGCGCAAAGCCACTCACTTTAGCGACCCACACAGTAGCCCAATGATGCCCTGCCTGCAGAAATCTGGCTGGAAGAATCAATGAGCAGGCTGGAGACAACACTCAAGCCGGTGCATTCCTATTTGGCGTATTCAATCTTGAAGGAATTAGAGAGTTCCAAGCAATACATGAAGCCAACTCCATTGCCTCCCAGGTATATGTACGTGAATTTTACTAATTAACCGTAATTCGCTAAAGCACACTTGAAGCAGTATGCAAGAGTTACTAAATGCAACATTGTACACACACAACTACAAACAGGTTTTTAATTGACTTGCTACTCAGTACTGATATGCCACAGATTGTTATCAGTGCTCAGTATACACTTAGCTTATTATATATGTGGTTTGTGTGTGTGTGTGTGTGTGTGTGTGTGTGTGTGTGTGTGTGTGTGTGTGTGTGTGTGTGTGTGTGTGTGTGTGTGTGTGTGTGTGTGTGTGTGTGTGTGTTATATTATTATATCCAACCGGTAATGACTATAACTGGTTAGAATTGAATTATACAGCATCGTAAACTGGTCAACAAATGTCACAGCTGTTGCACTAGCAGCTTGAATAGTGGCATGATTTTGCTGGACACTACTTTGACATGCCATTCATTGCTCCAACCTTCCAAATATATGCAATCTTCTTCACATGTCCTACACACAATGCAAAATATTAAGCATAGCATTTCTTCAGTAAAATTTTTCATTTAATTAATCAATTAATTAAAAGACTGTACAGTACATGAACTGGTTACTTGTACAGTGTAATGACATGGACCACACTCGCTGAACCATTGATTTTCAAGGGACCAATATATATGGACATTTGTTGCTGTCCAGAACACCACAAAAAAGTATAGCTGCACCATTTTTGCAGCACTGGCTGTTAAAGGCAAAACATACATACATGCCTGCACTGGAACATGTACAAAATCCCTTTTTTGCTAAAGTTGCACTGATAAAACAGTTTTACTTATTCTCCAATAACTGATAATCTAGACCAATACAAGCTGATACGTATATACCGATCGATACAGGTAGCCAATCCAATATTTCACGATTATCAGTAATAGTGACAACTTAATTAGTTAACATTGAGTCATATTTGTGGTATCGTAGGTCTTGTACCCTGCCACAAGAAATAAACTTATTCCAAAAATTACAGAGGCAAATTGCAGTCCTCTCTTAAGTGAAAGTGTTCCTAGAATGAGATCTCTTCTTTAGCTTCAAATTAATCACGAGGCAACCCTCACATGCCAACCATACCTCTACACATGCACATCCTCTTTCTGTATTATTGGCTGCAACCAAACCATGTATCGTATACATGTAAAGTATATGTAAAGAATGTATAGCATACCTCACTTTTCCTACATTTATTTAATACTTAATTTTTTTAAATTGAGAAATTTTTTGAATAATCTGAGGTGTGTTGGGTTTGATAGTTAATTCAACATGTAAAATTATACCTAAAATCACATTTGTCTGTAAATTTACAGTTTGATAATGATTTCTACAGCCTACATTGATTGATTTATACAGTCTATTTATAAATAGTCAATATGATCTTATACAGCCAGTCAATATCGATTGATATATAGTAAGACTATTATTGCTCGATCCTTCGTTTTAGTTCTCGTTTGAATTCCTTGTTATCTACAAGCAGTGCATGCCAAATAATTTCACTGGTTGCATCATGGGGTTTTATTCACAAAAAAAGTCTATGTCCACACTAAAGAACAAGGTCACCAAAATAATCCATGTTTCCACATAGACGTCTTGCTGCTTCTTGACTAACTTGAAGTAGAGAATGTCAGTCTTCGAAACAAGGTTAAGCTCAACACTATTGCTAATGTATATATCAATCAATATTTACTGTACAGTATACATCAATCAATATTGCCTGTATACAATAATATTGACTATATATAAATTGGCGGTACAAATCAATCAATGTAGGCTGTATAAATCATTATCAAACTGCAAATTAACAGACAAATGATTGAAACTAAATTTTAGATGTTGAATTAATTAACTATCAAACCCAGCACACACCAGCACACGTCAAAGTATTCTAAAAATTTCTCAAAATTCTTTAAATTAAATATTAAGCAAATGTTGACAAAGCAAGGTATACATACTAGCATTGCTTACACACAAATGTTTAGAATATCAATCTTGATAATTGAATCCTTGCCCAAAATCTATTTATTTATTAGAAACGTACCAAGAATTTTTCAACTGCTGCTCTAAAACTCAATTGCTATACCTAATTCCTGATTTATGTAGTTAGCAGACCATTCCCATGCCAAACTGCAAGCAGAAGAAGATGCTCCTAACAGCACACACATATTCAACACACGTTGAGGCCAAGAAAGACGCTACCACAATAGAATCAAACAAGAACTACAAATACCGGAATCGTTACTGTTGACTTTCTGCACAGTGCATAGTGTACAAGAAACCGGGGACAGCAAGGATAATATCCAGGCACTTGGACACACACAACACACACACACACACACACACACACACACACACACACATACACACACACACAGACAGACAAAGACAGACAAACACAGACAGACAGACAGATAGACATACAGACAGACAGACAGACAGACAGACAGACAGACAGACACAAACACACCCACACACACACACACACACACACACAGACAAACACACACACACACACACACACACACACACACACACACACACACACACACCCTCACCTATCGGTTTTCTTAGTGTGACTATCCGCCCACTAACAGTCAAATTTGATGTTCCTTTGTTGTCTGACTGGGCTGATAGAGACGTCATCATTTCCTTTACAACTCCAACTGACACAAGAGACGAGTTCTCATTACTGATATTTAGCCAAGCAACACACAAGAGTGATTCTCACGGAAATTTGGCATCTCCGTGTCCTGTGCTTGAACCAAGTTGGTAGAAGCACAAACAGACGGTCTGACAGCAACTGAAACAAAATACAAAATGTAGATCTTTACTGTGGAGGGATGGAGGGATTGTACAGGATTAGTGTCTTCTTTCATTCATGAATCTGTCCATCAGTCTGCTTGTATGTCCATCTCTCTGTCTGTCCATTGTTTGTCCATCTCTCTGTCTGTTTGTCTACTTATCGGTCCATTGTCTGTCTGTCTGTCTGTTCATCTGTCTGTTTGTATGTCCATCTCTCTGTCTGTCCTCTCTCTCTCCTGTCTGTGTATTGTTTGTCCATCTTTCTGTCTGTTTGTCTACTTGTCTGTCCATTTGTCTGTCTGTCTGTATGTCCATCTGTCTATCTGTCTGTCCATCTTTCTGTCTGTTTGTCTACTTGTCTGTCCATCTTTCTGTCTGTTTGTCTACTTGTCTGTCCATTATCTGTCTGTCTGTAAGTCTGTCCATTGTCTGTCTGTCATCTGTCTGTATGTATGTATGTCCATCTCTCCATCTGTCTATCTGTCCATTGTCTATCCATCCATCCAAACATCTATAGATAAGTGCCATTTTGTCTGTCCTGTCCGTACGTGGAAGTTTCGTCATGCTGTACAGACAGGAAGTAGAGTCGGGACAGGGTGGAGGCTAGTCACTTTGATTCTCCATCTGTCTGTCTGTCTGTCTGTCTGTCCATCCATCCAAACATCTTTGATTCTCCATCTGTCTGTCTGTCTGTCCATTTGCCTGTCTGTCTGTCCATCTGTCTGTCAATACATATATTTAAAATTTCAACACTATTACGTCTGTCCATCTGCCTGTCTGTCTGTCTGTCCATCTGTCTGTCTGTCCATCCATCCAAACATCTTTGATTCTCCATCTGTCTACACGTCTTCCCTTCCATCCAATCAACTTCCCATCATCCGTCTCTTTCCCTCTGTCTGTCTATCAAGTCCAACCATTTGCCCACTTGTCTGTACATGCTGCTATCCCCTGAACTCTCCCATTAATTATTTAAAACATCGTACCAACTGGCTGTGTCGTTGACATCACCGGCATTGAGCTCGTTCCCAGTGTGATCACATTTCTTGGCTTGAAATGCTTGAAAGGACAGTTGGGCTTGAGGCAGCCACTCGGTTGAATCTCAAAGCAACACAACAACTCACTCTTCAACGGCTAAACATTCGACATTCTCACAAGAATGTGAGAAATAGACGAAAGTGTCACCATTCACAGTGATATGCATATGTCTGAACGGACATGCTGATCGAAAGCACGACCCTTGTAGCCACAACGCACAGACAGTGTTGTTACCGAGTGCAGCTTGACTGTGACAGAAAGGGCATTGGTCACCCTGGAATAGAGACGACAGTCAAGACGTACAAAAAATAAAAAATAATTTGCATATAAATAATTTATATAAATAAATTATTATTAAATAACAAAAATAAAAAAATTGTATACAATTAATTTATATAAATTAATTATATGTAAATTATTAATTAATTAATTTTTATTTATTAATTAATAAATCAATAATTTGCATACAATTAATTTGTATTTTTATTTATTTATATAAATTAATTGTATGCAAATTATTTATTTATTTATTTTTTATTTATTAATATAAATAAATAGCATACAATTAATTTATATTAATAAATTATTAATCAATAATTCACATGATTGGTGACTATATCAACTGTACCTTCAGACATTCAGTATTATAATAGAAGTAACAATCGTCTCCTTTCGTAGCCATTCGATCGCCTCAACCCTGCAACACATATGAAATACATCCAACACATAAACTAATCAACGTCATGCAACTTCTGTGTTTCACACCACAAAAAGGACACAACAGACAAACAGACACTTGAAATGAGTTTAGATGAAAAGTGCGTGGGTGTGGCAGATAGGTGTGTGTGTGTGTGTGTGTGTGTGTGTGTGTGTGTGTGTGTGTGTGTGTGTGTGTGTTGTGTGTGTGTGTGTGTGTGTGTGTGTGTGTGTGTGTGTGTGTGTGTGGTGTATTTACCATTCATGATACATTTGTCATCTGTCAATTGTTTGTCAACCTGTCTGTCAATTGTTTGTCTATGTGTCTGTCCATTGTTTGTCTGTGTCTATCAATTGTTTGTCCACCTGTCTGTCCATTGCTTGCCTGTGTCTATCAATTGTTTGTTCACCTGTCTGTCCATTG
Source organism: Corticium candelabrum (assembly GCF_963422355.1). Taxonomy (NCBI): domain Eukaryota; kingdom Metazoa; phylum Porifera; class Homoscleromorpha; order Homosclerophorida; family Plakinidae; genus Corticium; species Corticium candelabrum. Next base: position 8,342,460 of record NC_085095.1, read on the forward strand.
CTTGCCTGTGTCTGTCAATTGTTTGTCCACCTGTCTGTCTGTATGTCCATCTGTCTGTCAATTGTTTGTCTGTGTGTCTGTCCATTGTTTGTCTGTGTGTCTGTCCACTGCTTGCCTGTGTCTGTCAATTGTTTGTCCACCTGTCTCTGTCTGTCTGTCTGTCTGTCAATTGTTTGTCTATGTGTCTGTCCATTGTTTGTCTGTGTCTATCAATTGTTTGTCCACCTGTCTGTCCATTGCTTGCCTGTGTCTATCAATTGTTTGTTCACCTGTCTGTCCATTGCTTGCCTGTGTCTGTCAATTGTTTGTCCACCTGTCTGTCTGTATGTCCATCTGTCTGTCAATTGTTTGTCTGTGTGTCTGTCCATTGTTTGTCTGTGTGTCTGTCCACTGCTTGCCTGTGTCTGTCAATTGTTTGTTCACCTGTCTCTGTCTGTCTGTCTGTCAATTGTTTGTCTATGTGTCTGTCCATTGTTTGTCTGTGTCTATCAATTGTTTGTCCACCTGTCTGTCCATTGCTTGCCTGTGTCTATCAATTGTTTGTTCACCTGTCTGTCCATTGCTTGCCTGTGTCTGTCAATTGTTTGTCCACCTGTCTGTCTGTATGTCCATCTGTCTGTCAATTGTTTGTCTGTGTGTCTGTCCATTGTTTGTCTGTGTGTCTGTCCACTGCTTGCCTGTGTCTGTCAATTGTTTGTTCACCTGTCTCTGTCTGTCTGTCTGTCAATTGTTTGTCTATGTGTCTGTCCATTGTTTGTCTGTGTCTGTCAATTGTTTGTCCATCTATCTATCCATTGTTTGTTTGCTTGTCTGTCAAATATATGTCCATTGTTTGTCTGTCTGTCTGTCCATTGTTTGTATGTCTGTCTGTCAATTGTTTGTCCATCTGTTTTTCTGTCCATCTGTCTGTCCATTGTTTGTCTGTCTGTCCATTGTTTGTTTGTCTGTCTGTCCCATCCATTTCTGTCCATCTGTCTGTCTGTGTGTCTATCCATCTGTCTGTCTGTGTGCCTGTCTATCTCTCTGTCTGTGAGTCTGTCCATCTGTCTGTATGAGTCTGTCCATCTGTACATCTGTGTGTCTGTCCATCTGTCCGTCTATCCATCTGTCTGTGACAGTGTCAGTCTATCCGTTTGTCTGCTTATCCGTCACTCTATCAGCAAACACGTGCTACACAATCCAGTCACAGCAATCTGTACCCAATGCTGCTGCTTTGTCCTCCCCAACAGCCAACTTCTCATCCTTCACGTTCTCCACTCCTCGTTGCTGTTGATCTCATCAGCTCCTTGCAGGCGTAGCTCTTGTAAAAAGATTGCCAACCCATTAGCTTCTATAGCAGTCTTCACCAAAAGTCAGATGAAGAGTACTTGCAGTCCCTCTCTGTTGATATTCAGTGGCATAATGAAGACATACGACATTCTTTCAAAGAATCAGCCATGCTGGATGATGATCTGTTCCAACAGAAAAGGCAGAAAACAACCATGAAGGAGACTGAAATACCCAGTAGTGGTGAAGACAAGAATCAGACAATTGAGACAGTCAAAACAAGTCTCAATGAAGTCATGGTTGACCTAGAAACTGGACTTGCCCCCAACATGACAAATAATGATGGGTATCTGACAGCTGTTAAAAAGTTTTGCGAAACTACTGGAAATGTTGAGGAAAATCAACACATCCACCGACCAAGCAGCAGCGTTTAGTTTCAGCATTACACACTTTTGGCAGTCATACAGGGATAACAAAGCACAGGCAAAGAATTTGGGTGCAGCCTACAGCCCTCGGCAGACGAAAACACATGAGAAATTCAAGCTCTGTTCCTGCAAAAGCTGACTGCCCCAGTGTGTTTAATAGTAGGAGATCAACTCAAACAACTCCTTCTGTCAGTAGGTATGTGATGCCGAAGCGAATACAAAAGATAAAGAGACAGCACAGTCTGTCCGCCAGTATTCAGCAGAACAGCAAAAATGTTGACAGTTTATTATAAACTTTATACTTAGAAGCATGTTTACTATAGATATACAATGTAAGGTATAGATTACGTGTAAGCCCATGCAATGTTCCTGAAGAACTAAAAAGTTAATCTATGTCTACGTGACTATACGTACCGTAGTCTAGCTACTAGTAGTTTGCATATTTTAATAGATAGCTAGCTGTATTACGTGTACACCAGTTTGAAGAGGTCTCTGGTTGAACAGCTGAAAGTTGGAACAGCTCCTTTTGCGATGCAAGTGCACTGACGCAGATTTCTGCTGAATTATGAACTAAGAAAAATAAGTTATCACAACGTAAGGTAGACGAAACGTCTAGCCTACCTGCTATAGCTACTTTGTGCGTATGTGCTTTGATGGCCCCCGAGTTCGAAAATTACGACGCAGCTACCGCTTCAGCAACGTCAATGGTGTGGCGTCGCAAGGTGCGCAGTAGTCAACGAACGCAAACAACAATACAATCATGTTACGTTCTTTCTGCTAACGTCACGTGCAGATTACAGGTATACGGGACGTTTATCCGGGTACTGAAGAAAGTGGGCCCCAAAAAAAATTCGCCCGGGGAGGGCGAATTTTTTTTGAACACCCTTTCGACTTAGACGCTGGAGCTAACAGTGCGCTGGTAGTACGAGGCTAGCGGCGCGGCCTTTGATTCTTGGTAGTCAATGGACATGTTGCAACCGTGATTTTGACATAAACGAAGTGCTGCGTTTTTGCGCATCTCTCGAGCAGTAACCTGCACCGTTTATTCAAAGGGGCCCCCAGTTTTGAACATCGTCTGCTGAACGTTGTTTTCTCTGTGCAAATCGACTTCAAATAGATTGGACGGCAGGTAAAGTGATTTCTAAATTACTATGAATTGCGATTAAACATTTTTTATTATTTCTAAAGTCTTTTTTGGGTGCATATAGCTATGCACGTTGCCTCGATTGAATTGTACGGCAATATTTACGCTATTACATACACTGCATACATCAAATTGTGTACTATTTATTGCAAATCTATTTTCTGTGTGCAATCATATAATGTGCAATTAATAATACAATTATATAATACAAATTACTACTACCACAAATTTACTAACAGATAAACATTATCTAGTTGAAATGACAGCATTGATATATTTTAAGCATTACTTAGTTGGTATAAACACGTACGTAAATAATATATAGACGTTTCAATAATCATGACAAATCAGATGTTGGATATATATGACTTTTACGTACTGACATTATATTTTGAAATACATATCATGCCATTGGTTGTTATATAATTGGTGACATGAATGACAGTTATATATGTAATTAGCTGTGTGTGTGTGTGTGTGTGTGTGTGTGTGTGTGTGTGTGTGTGTGTGTGTGTGTGTGTTGATTGTGTGTGTGTGTGTGTGTGTGTGTGTGTGTGTTGATTGTGTGTGCGTACTTTACCTACTTGAAGTACGAGCAACATAGCTAGAACATAATCAATATTTGGTAAAGATCAAATGGTTGAAATGAAGACGAAGATCGATACTTAGTTTATGCAGCAAATGTTAGGCAAACTCAACTTTGACATACTAGAATTATTAGTTTGTAGATGGTAATATTTTATTATATGATCTACACAGCTGATCAACTGAAAACTCTTTTTTAGTTAATCTAGATTATTTAGTTATGTGGTGTTTATTGTTGCTGTCGACGATGTGACAGTGGAAATAATTTAATTGGAAAATTATTGCTGCGGCTAGTCTTTTACAAACATTGATTTATTAAGTGCCTATCTGTTTGTATCAATATGCATGTGTTTTGACTTTATGTGTTGACTTATTTTTTGCAGCGACACTATTAGTTAATTTTCATTATCATGCAACAACAGTTTGTAGATGTTATAGATACTAAGAAATAAGTTGAAAATTAATTGAACAGAGTTGTTTGATTATCTGTTTTTGTTTTTGTTTGTCTGACCATCTATTTATATCTGTTTGTTTGTCTGCTTGTTTGTTTGTTTGTTTGTCTGTTTATCTATTTGTTATTACATATGTTCTTATTGATTGGTTCTATAGTTTATATGTATAGGCTAAATAATATGATCTAAACTAATTAGTTAGCTTTATAAATTATTGTATCCTGGGGCAATTCCTTGGTAGTTCTGTATGTTTGTTCTTTTTTGGATCAAGAACGTACCTTGGGGTATTTTGCTGCAGCAATGGATTTCAGTATACTTTGACACATAATTATGTCATCAAGACTCATGTCACAAACAATTGGTTATTCATAATACATAGTAACAAGAGTTGTGATCAACTATGCAGTTTACATTGTGCAAGTTAGTGGTCCAAGTAAGTACGGAATATTTCTTTTGCATGTCTTCATAACTGTGCTTAATTAATTAACATAATATTATACTGGCAGGTTGAGAGAGTAGTGAACAGTCTATCATCTTCCTGCATTTTGTTGACCTTTGGAGATACTGTCTTTCAAAGAGTGAGGTCTTTTGATTGAGTTGTTTTTTAGTTGAACTGGTATAAAATACCTGTCATCTTTTTCAGTCTCTTTTTGATTTTTAGTAACAGCTGCAGGGGCTCGTCCAGGAGGTGCTGCTGCTTTCCCTCTGTGTATTGATTTTCTTCTTCCAGCTGATTTGGCTTGAATAGGGATCCTCCTACCTCGCCGCAAAACTCCGTAATTCTTTCGGTTGACACGGCCCCCAAAGCACCAACCGAATTTATGGAAAGCTGTAATCAGACGAGAGTTTGTGGATTTGGTGGATAGTTTATTGTATGTTGTAATAAACTTTTCTATGCTTTGCTGGAACATAACATCAGCCCTCAGTTGCTTTTTAATATCTTCGGATATTAATTAAGTCAACTACCTGACAGAGTTGGTCTTGTTGCTGTGTTTCTTGTTTTAGAGAGACAGTGGTATCAGAATCATGCTCTTTGTTGCACTGCTTTGTGTCATCATCTACACACCATTGTGGCTGTAGATATTCTGATTGCGCATACCAGCCAGTTGAAATGTAGTGCTGCTGCTGCTTCTCCTGCTGCTGTGTTGGTGATGGTGGTGACTCGCATGATTTCTTTGTTGTGTCAACTGGCTTACTGATTAGCGTATAGAAGGACAAATCTTCTACACATTCCTTGCCATATGCAATGTATGCCAACTTCCATTTGTCTTCAGGGTTGAGAGCAGGAATGCAGTTTACTGTTGTGCACCCAAAGTGCAACACAACTGCTGCTTGGTGACTACACGGTGACCCATCTTGACCTCTTGGGCACGTGCAAACTCCTATTTTTGTGTCAGTGTAATAAGCAACTCTCCTTTCAGTCTTACTTGGCACCAAAAAGCATTCTTTTGCGATCTGCTTTATGGTTACTTTAGCATATGCTTTAGCATTTACGCCTTGATATTGAAGAGAAATAAAGCGGTCAACTCGACTGTGGGCTAGACTGAGCAGTTTACTCTGGTAGTACCGTTCCATTATTTCAGTTATGAAATAGAATATCTGTACCAAGTTGTATGCTTTCACTCGACTGAAAATGAGCTCTTTCAGGATCCTCATTCCAGCTTCTGCATAGTTGTTAGTATGATTTCCTTTAATAAGAATCGTTCTACGATAGCAGTGCGCCCATTCTCTTCGTCTACCCCACAGTGACTGCATGTGACTATAAAACGTAGGATATTTATTTACTTTAGGGCTTTGAAGGAAACTGTTGTAGTGTTTCTGTAGCTCAGTTTCTGTATTAGTGTAAACTAATTTCTTGACTTTTTCAATAAGGATGGTACAATCATTTTTAAAAATGTGGTCTTTACTATCATATAGCCAGCTCCACCTGCGTTGAAGAAAATGAAATGTACATAGAAGGAGATTTGCTGTTGGCCAGAAATTGTGAAGAGCTTCTCGCTCTGTATGGCTGTCATCGGTCATAACAATAGTGAGACTATGTTTCACTCCTTTGCCATTGAATGCCTCCTCAGGCAAAACTTCTCCTAACAACTCCAGTCCACGATTTATGGTTGTCGCCTGCTCATCTGAAGTGACAATCACACCTAGAGGGATACCAGAAGTAGGTGTGCTAGTTGACATAATGAATACAGATGAATTATAGCGATCTAGTGAGGAAGTTGCATCAATAAACACCATTTCTCTGGCTTGTTTGATGTTGTTGTGGGCTCTGGACATAAGTGATGTACAGATTGCTAGAACCATTGGCTGATGTTTCTGCTTTCTTTTACACAACTTGACTTTTTTTCTTGGTGGTGGTGAGATGTCGTCATCACTGTTAGAAGATGTGCCACTTTTTGCTTTGTTCAAGCATGGATTTTCATAGACCTGAAGTTTGGCTGTTCCACCTTGTTGTTAGTTGTTTTCATTGTAGATATCCATTTCACTTTGAAGCTGAAAAAACATGTCTGGCCCATTCTCTTTACCCATTTCCATCTTTCTCCATTGCTCATGCAATCTGCTGTAGTCCTGTACTGATGGATTTATGGCCCTGTCTGCTAGTACACGTTGAACATCTTGCTCGTTTTCAGCACAGGAAATCATCAGGTTGGTTTCATGGGCGTGCCGAGCTGATGCTGCACTATGCCCCTTAGAGAAAAGAGTGAAAATTTCCTGCTTTGTGGCATCATCTACAAATCGAAAACTCAACGCATGCGCTGAGTGTACAGGATGGTTGTGAATAAAATTCAACTTCAAGATTGTCATGTGTGACATGACGTTTTTATCTGCTGTACAAACTTGCTTATTGGTAGGTTTCATGATGGTTAAAGTCAACTTTGAAGGACATTCTGTTTTTTTGCTTCTCATTCCTGCAATGAGAGATCTTCTCAGTCCTTTTCTCTCAACTCGAAGATGTGCCTATTTTTGCTTGTGACTTAATGATTTTCTGTGATGCTGACAATGCATGTGGAATTTTGCCACAAGGCGTTTGAAAGCAATCTTCTTTGTTCTTGTTGTTTTGTATGTGCACTTGCTGTGACACATGAATTGTTTTAGCCATTGCTCTGCATCGGCTTTAGTCGCTAAATTAATTCGTAGAGTGGCAGAAAACTGGAGACTATCAAGACAGTGTTGCTCAGATACTTTGAATTCGTCTATCACATATGTGTATTTATTGGATTGTGGTACAACAGCTCTCAATTGTTCTGGGCAATCATTTCTGTTTAGGACAGAATAGCAATTTCTATTGCCGGAGGAGACTCTTTCCACAGTGTTGTTTTCAAAATCCGAATCTAAATCTGTGCTTAGATTTGACTGGCAGATTGGAATGAGCGATTGTTTGATTGTGGATTGACATTCATTGTTTTTGGACTCCGTTATGGGTGCCAAGTCAGTGCTGTTGGTTATTTCTACATGTGTTGATATGGATTCATTGGAGTCAGCTGCTGTCTTTGACTTGCACACGTCTGTTAGTTCTGACTGAATCCGACAAGGAATCTGGGGAATGTCAGACTGTAGTAACAAGCCAATAAAGTACGAGTACTTACTAACTGTACAAACTGTTCTAGATATATCATTCAGGTTTTCTAAGTGGTTCTATAAATAGAATGTTTGAGTTTCTTAAGGCCTGTCCACACTGGCAACTGGATCGCGATCCGATCGCGATCCAACCGCAACGCTGTCCACACTTGCAACTCGATCGCGATAGGATCGCGATCGGATCGCGATCCGTCCGATCCACATCGCGAGGTGGATTCGATCGCGATCCGATCGCGATCGGTTGAATCCAATTAGAAATAGTGGGCGTTACCTTCACGTACGCTACGCGTGTAGTCGGAACATCTAGCACTCCTCACCCGTCTTTGTTCTCGCTCACCTTACGTCGCTGTATCAACGCTTTCTACAAGCAAAGAAACCACACATACACATCGGTCATCAGTCACGTGATAGCGAAATGAGGCGGAGGTATCGTTTTCAAAGTGCAGTGTGGACGCTCGCTATCCCGATCCGATCGCGATCCATTCTGGTCTAGTATCAGTAGTAAGCTGTTGACTGTTAATTTAATTAATTAATGGATATATAAATTAACAATCATGTACCTGACTGAAGTCCATGTCTCTTCTGTGAACCACGCAATAGGCATACTGAATAGATAAAATTAAATTGTGACTAGTTTAAAACAAGTCAGACCAAGTAGCTTGTAATACCTGGAGAAGAAACACCCCCCAGTCATTACCGTTCTGCTGTTGAGGTATTTCCTGTATTAGCGTAAGTCATAAAGAAAGTATGAATAACAGAATAATGTCTTTGTGTATATTGCATTTATTTATAGATTACAATGGTAATCATGCTACATAACAACACTAACTAATGTCAGTTGTTTGCACACCGTGGTCTTTTAACTGTTTATTGGATTTAATGATGAACACACATATATGCACGCACACACACACACACACACACACACACACACACACACACACAAATTCACAATACACTAACTGCATTCACGACATTGCATCTCAAAAAAGGACTCTTTATATTAGGTGCGTGTTTATATTAGTAGTGAACATCACTACTATTTGTCATAAATTAACATCGATTTGTGTCACCATTTCTGTGATGTCCGACAATCGGTGACATATTTCTAGTTGAGATAACAACACGATTACTCCACAATGCTACGGTTGTTTACAAAGATTGATACAGTTACGCAATCTCCTTTAGTAGGACAACAAATTGAGTGTTAATATTAGTAGTGAACATCACTATTATTTGTCATAAATTAACATCGATTTGTGTCACCATTTCTGTGATGTCCGACAAGCAGTGGCATATTTCTAGTTGAAATTACAACGCGATTGCTCTACAATACGACAGTTGTTTACAAAGATTTGATATTAACCCGCCACTTCTTAACCACATCCGGGCCCTATTTGCACTACAAGTAGGTTGAACAAGATGGCTGTTTCACTTTGCAGGGAGACTAGCCCCAACCTACGCGAAGAGGGTTGGCTGCACCGGAATTTACCCAAGTCCGCGCTTGTGTTGATTGAGAAAGCCATGAATGCAGTACCAGTATCTCAAACCGAAAAGATGGCGGACTCCGCTAGAAAGTTTACTCATATCTGTTTACACCGTGCTGTTGAAGAGCAGTTTCTTACAGATGGCCTGACGACTATGCTGGAAGGATTGGGTTCTGACTTCGTGGTATCGAGAGAAATCCAAACGGGCAGCGGAAGAGCAGATATTGTAGTTCGTGTAAGAAATACAAATAGAATCGTCGTAATTGCCAAAGTGAAAAGTGCAATTACTTTGAAAGTACCGCTTGCACAAACCATGCAATATTTCTGCCAATTCAAGGAGGGTTGTTCAATGGAGAGTTTCTCCAGCCTTGTTGTTACACTTAAACCACCACATATAGTGGTCTATGGAGCTGTCAGTGTGGGTCAATCCAGTGACCAGGTGTTGTTCAGTGTACTGGAGAATGTGTATATAACTATGGAAAGTCATGTTATTGACAAGCTTGCTCAGGTGTTCGGAAGAATTGAAGCAGTTGCGACAGAGCTGGCTACGAGTTCAGCAAGCATGAGGGAAGTACAGGTGACCTCTGACCTAGTACTAAAAAATATTGCAACGCATGAAACATGCAAACGGAAACTCACAGTTTTTACAGCTACATACCAAGGAAGACAAGTTCTACTAAAGCTGTCTGAGACTGGTTATGGTGAAGAGGTGCATAGATGTATGCATAAGCTGAAGTTTGCTCCTGAACTCATCTACTGTCAAGAAACGAAGGATTTGACTGTTGTTGTCATGGAGCTGGTTCCTAATGCTAAGAATCTGGAAGAGTATCTTAAAATAACTCATGGCCAAGGTCATGACTATGGCTGAATTAAGAACGAGCTGCAGAAGATTGGCCAAACACTGTCTGATAAAAGATTTGTACATGGAGACTTGAGGGCGCCAAATTTTCTGATTGTGCAGGATTTTATGGAGAAGCCTGAGGCTGTCTGCCTAGTTGATTATGACTGGGCTGAAAAGAATGGTACAAGAAGTTATCCATTAGACTTGAATGAGCGAGTTTATGGAGGAAATATACGTGGAGGTGGACCAATGATACTACAGCACGACAAGATACTACTCCAACGATTGCTGGACTCTATTGGCTAGGGTAAGTTAATTTGCGCATGATGATTGAGAATGTTTTCTGTGTAATTGCTGGTCTAGTGCACGTATTTATCTAGTGTTGAAGCATTTGGAAATAAATTAACATACATTTGTATCACAATTTCTGTAATGTCCACAATCGGTGGCATATTTCTAGTTATAATTACAACACGATTACTCCACAATATTACAGTTGTTCAGAAATATTTATGCAGTTCCCTAGTTCCCTTTGGATGGGCGTTAATATCAATAGTGTACATCAATTAACATAGATTTGTATCACAATTTCTGTGATGTCCGACAAGCGGTGACATATTTCTAGTAACAAGATCATGATGTTTAAAATCTACGAGTTCAGCAAGCATGAGGAAAGTACAAGTGACCTCTGACCTACTCTAGTAGTCAATAATAACGCAATCTCTTTTAATAAGACGACAAGGTGAGTGTTAAAGTGGCACAGTCCAGATTTATGCGCATGTTCGTGAAACTGCTTGCTCGCGCGGATTGCTTTTGCCTCGCTTTGGATTCTGCGCATAGCTAGATCAAAACATGGCGTTCCCGACAGATGAGATGATGTTGTCAGGTGAAACTGATGATGAAGAAACGTTAAAAAATCTAGTTGAGCCAGTAAGTTTTTGTTGGACTCCATATTTTGATTGGTATACACAACGTGATCGGTGTGATAGGAGAGTGTGAGATGCAGTTGCAGAAAGAAGTGCGCTAGAGTGAGACGTGATGGACGAGGCTGCGAGTGCAAAAGCGGCAGGTGCGCACTGTGTGAGTGTATGTTCTTGCAGACCTGAGATATGCAAAAATCGCGGAGAGGTGCGCGCTACAGAGCTTCGTCTGTTATTCTTGACTAGTACCACATAGTCTGCACATCTAGAGTTGTCGAGGAGATGACAGTCATGCAGGTGTATTAGTTGGTTCTCCCAGAGAAGTGGCTCCTTCTGCTGATGAAATTGAGGTTGTCATATTTCTTTTTTATATATACCTAATGGTGCAACTACAGTACAACCAAGGTATCTTCCATTGCATGTCTTGTAGGGATCTGTTAGCAATCTCAGCATTAGACAGCTTCAAAATGTTGTGAGCTCCTTCATTTGTAATTCAAGAAAGTCGTTGCAACTTGCTGAGGTCTACGCTAATGTTCGTGCAGAGAGAGGTGACGGAGACCATCCTTTTGCATCACCAATAAATCCAGAGACTTTGCCATGGTGCATTTGTGGCCGATGTGTTAACATGGATCAGCTTAGAGAGAACGTGTGTTGTCGAAAGAGAGTTTGCTGTACAACTGAAGAATATTTCAGGGCAACAACTCTTAGGGTTGGTTAGGGTTAGGGTTAGGGTTAGGATTAAGGTTAGAATCAGAGTTAGGGTTAGGGTCAGGGTTAGGGTTAGGGTCAAGGTTAGGGTCAGGGTTAGGGTTAGGGTCAGGGTTAGGGTCAGGGTTAGGGTTAGGGTCAGGGTTAGGGTTAGGGTCAAAGTGAGGGTCAGGGTCAGGGTTAGGGTCAGGGTCAGGGTCAGGGTCAGGGTTAGGGTCAGGGTCAGGGTCAGGGTCAGGGTCAGGGTTAGAGTCAGAGTTAGGGTTAGGCCGTTAGGGTTTCCCCAGCCGGGCCGACCCCTTCCCCACCAGTGGATTTGCAAGCGATACGACCAGAATGCCTTCGAGATGACACAAGTCGCGTGAGCGTGGGAGACCTCGATTCCAATCCTTTTAGTATGGCGCCCGACGGTAGATTCACTCTGTCTGCTTCCGTTGAGAATGACGTCACATATTGTGGTTCCCGTGTGTTTGGCTCACAAGGCCGTGTCGTGTCGGTACGTGTCGATCGGACTGTGGTCGATCCGTACGTTACCTTAGGAGCGTGGAGTCTGCGCCGTTATCGCGTCAGACCGTCCCGTTCCCTTTTTTGGTTCCAGATCGTTGCTTACTTGGTGTAACGGACTCTCTGTGGGTCGTGTAGTACATCGTGTTTTTTACATTGTGTTGTCGTGTCTGTCTGGGTTTTTGTGTCGGTGTGTGTGTGTGTGTGTGTGTGTGTGTGTCTGTGTGCACGCGCTAGTATGTAGGTTTATTAAGTCATCTCTATGTTAAATCAACATTCGTAATCAGTGTCTTATAGTGTCGGGTTGTTAGAATAAGCGGGCGCAGCCGACGGCGGGAGACCGAGGCGAGCTCTGTCGATACAGGTCTTGTGGGCTTCCCCCTTATCGCGTGGTCGGGTGTAGTCGTTACCTATTTCCACGGAAAGCATCCTAATGTCCGGTACTCTACGGTCAGTGCGGGTTCTCGGCGATTTTAGGTTCAGGATTACGAAGGGTTAGGCTATGTATTCGTCGTTGTGGGAGTGACCATTTAGGCGATCTTGTGGTGAAGGTAGAGAGTGGGGTCGGGTGCGGGTTCTCGGCGATTTTAGGTTTAGGGTAACGAAGGGTTAGGCTATGTATTCGTTGTTGTGGGAGTGACTATTTAGGCGATCTTATGGTGAAGGTAAAGAGTGGGGTCGGGTGCGGGTTCTCGGCGATTTAGGTTTAGGATTACGAAGGGTTAGGCTATGTATTCGTTGTTGTGGGAGTGACTATTTAGGCGATCTTATGGTGAAGGTAAAGAGTGGGGTCGGGTGCGGGTTCTCGGCGATTTTAGGTTTAGGATTACGAAGGGTTAGGCTATGTATTCGTTGTTGTGGGAGTGACTATTTAGGCGATCTTGTGGTGAAGGTAAAGAGTGGGGTCGGTGCGGGTTCTCGGCGATTTTAGGTTCAGGGTTACGAAGGGTTAGGCTATGTATTCGTTGTTGTGGGAGTGACCGTTTAGGCGATCTTTCGGTGGAGGCCTATCGACTGACAATCGGGTGGGAGAATTATTTATCGACTACCAGGGTCGGTGTCCCGTCTGTCTGGCTATCGAGTCGGTGTATCGTCTGGCTATCGGGTTGGAGAATTATTTATCGACTGTAAGAGTCGGTGTCACGTCTGTCTCGCTATTCATTCGGTCTATCGTCTGACTAACGGGTGAGAGAATTATTTATCGACCGTAAGAGTCGGTGTCCCGTCTGTCAAACTATTCAGTCGGTCTATCGTCTGACTATCGGGTGGGAGAATTATTTATCGACTGTAGGAGTCAGTGTCCCGTCTGTCTGGCTATTCATTCGGTCTATCGTCTAACTGATGGGTGGGGAAAATTATTTGTCGACTGTAGGAGTCGGTGTCCCGTCTGTCAAACTGTTCAGTCGGTCTATCGTCTGACTATCGGGTGGGAGAATTATTTGTCGACTGTAAGAGTCGGTGTCGCGTCTGTCTCGCTATTCAGTCGGTCTGTCCTCTGACTATCGGGTGGGAGAATTATTTATCGACTGTAAGAGTCGGTGTCCCGTCTGTCAAACTATTCAGACCGGTCTATCGTCTGACTATCGGGTGAGTAAATTATTTATCGACTGTAGGAGTCGGTGTCCCGTCTGTCCAACTATTCGGTCGGTCTGTCGTCTGACTATCGGGTGGGAGAGTTATTTATCGACTGTAAGAGTCGGTGTGCCGTCTGTCAAACTATTGATTCGGTCTATCGTCTGACTATCGGGTGGGAGAATTATTTATCGACTGTAAGAGTCGGTGTCCCGTCTGTCAAACTATTCAGACCGGTCTATCGTCTGACTATCGGGTGGGAGAATTATTTGTCGACTGTAAGAGTCGGTGTCACGTCTGTCTCGCTATTCCTTCGGTCTATCGTCTGAATACCAGGGTTGGAGAATTATCTATCAGACTGTAGGAGTCGGTGTGCCGTCTGTCTCCCTATTCAGTCGGTCTATCGTCTGACTAGCGTGTGAAGAAGAAAACTAATCAGTCGGTCTATCGACTGACAATCGGGTGGGAGAATTATTTATCGACTGCCAGAGTCGGTGTCCCTTCTGTCTGGCTATTGAGTCGGTGTATCGTCTGGCTATCGGGTTGGAGAATTATCTATCAGACTGTAGGAGTCGGTGTGCCGTCTGTCTCCCTATTCAGTCGGTCTATCGTCTGACTAACAGGTGGGAGAATTATTTATCGACTGTAAGAGTCGGTGTGCCGTCTGTCAAACTATTGATTCGGTCTATCGTCTGACTATCGGGTGGGAGAATTATTTATCGACTGTAAGAGTCGGTGTACCGTCTGTCTCGCTATTCACTCGGTCTATCGTTTGACTATCGGGTCGGAAAATTATTTATCGACTGCCAGAGTCGGTGTCCCGTCTGTCGTACTATTCAGTCGGTGTATCGTCTGACTATCGGGTTGGGAGAGTTATTTGTCGACTGCCAGAGTCGATGTCCCGTCTGTCTCGTAATTCACTCGGTCTATCGTCTGACTATCGGGTGGGATAATTATTTATCGACTGTGAGAGTCGGTGTCCCGTCTGTACAGCTATTGAGTCGGTCTATCGTTTGACTACCTGGTGGGAGAATTATTTATCGACTGTAAGAGTCAGTGTCCCGTCTGTCTGGCTATTGAGTCGGTCTATTGTCTGACTGTCGGGTGGGAGAATTATTTATCGACTGTAAGAGTCGGTGTCCCGTCTGTCTGGCTATTGAGTCGGTCTATCGTCTGACTGTCGGGTGGGAGAATTATTTATAGACTGTAAGAGTCGGTGTCCCGTCTGTCTCGCTATTCAGTCGGTCTATCGTCTGACTATCGGGTGGGAGAGTTATTTATCGACTGTAAGAGTCGGTGTCCCGTCTGTCATACTATTCAGTCGGTTAGGGTTAAGGTTAGGGTTAGGGTTAGGGTTAGAGTCAGAGTTAGGGTTAGGCCGTTAGGATTTCCCCAGCCGGGCCGACCCCTTCCCCACCAGTGGATTTGCACGCGATACGACCAGAATGCCTTCGAGATGACACAAGTCGCGTGAGCGTGGGAGACCTCGATTCCAATCCTTTTAGTGTGGCGCCCGACGGTAGATTCACTATGTCTGCTTCAGTTGAGAATGACGTCACATATTGTGGTTCCCGTGCGTCTGGCTCACGAGGCCATGTCGTGTCGGTACGTATCGATCGGACTGTGGTCGATCCGTACGTTATCTGAGGAACACCGGAGTCTGCGCCGGTATCGCGTCAGACCGTCCCGCTGTTTTTCTCGGTTTCAGATCGTTGCTTCTTTGGTGTAACGGACTCTCTGTGGGTCGTGTCGTATATCGTGTTTTACATTGTGTTGTCGTGTCAATCTTGGTTTTATCTTGGTTTTATGTGTCGGTGTGTGTGTGTTTGTGTGTGTGTGTGTGTGTGTGTGTGAGTTCATTAAATCATCTCTATGTTAAATCAACATTCGTAGTTAGTGTCATAGAGTGTCGGGTTGTTAGAGTAAGCGGACGCGGCCGACGACGGGAGGCCGAGGCGAGCTACGTCGATACAGGTCTTGTGGGCTTCCCCCTTATCGCGTGGTCGGGTGTAGTCGTTACCTATCTCCATGGAAAGCATCCTAATGTCGGGTGCTCTGCGGTCAGTGCGGGTTCTCGGCGATTTTAGGTTTAGGGTGAGGGTTAGGGTTAGGGTTAGGGTTAGGGTTAGGGTTAGGGTTAGGGTTAGGGTTAGGGTTAGGGTTAGGGTTAGGGTTAGGGTTAGGGTTAGGGTTAGGGTTAGGGTTAGGGTTAGGGTTAGGGTTAGGGTTAGGGTTAGGGTTAGGGTTAGGGTTAGGGTTAGGGTTAGGGTTAGGGTTAGGGTTAGGGTTAGGGTTAGGGTTAGGGTTAGGGTTAGGGTTAGGGTTAGGGTTAGGGTTAGGGTTAGGGTTAGGGTTAGGGTTAGGGTTAGGGTTAGGGTTAGGGTTAGGGTTAGGGTTAGGGTTAGGGTTAGGGTTAGGGTTAGGGTTAGGGTTAGGGTTAGGGTTAGGGTTAGGGTTAGGGTTAGGGTTAGGGTTAGGGTTAGGGTTAGGGTTAGGGTTAGGGTTAGGGTTAGGGTTAGGGTTAGGGTTAGGGTTATAGGTTAGGGTTTAGCTCAACAGAACTAAACCTCACGTACCAGAACGTACAGGACAATGCCTGGTCCGGTGAACGTTAGGGTTAGGGTTAGGGTTAGGGTTAGGGTTAGGGTTAGGGTTAGGGTTAGGGTTAGGGTTAGGGTTAGGGTTAGGGTTAGGGTTAGGGTTAGGGTTAGGGTTAGGGTTAGGGTTAGGGTTAGGGTTAGGGTTAGGGTTAGGGTTAGGGTTAGGGTTAGGGTTAGGGTTAGGGTTAGGGTTAGGGTTAGGGTTAGGGTTAGGGTTAGGGTTAGGGTTAGGGTTAGGGTTAGGGTTAGGGTTAGGGTTAGGGTTAGGGTTAGGGTTAGGGTTAGGGTTAGGGTTAGGGTTAGGGTTAGGGTTAGGGTTAGGGTTAGGGTTAGGGTTAGGGTTAGGGTTAGGGTTAGGGTTAGGGTTAGGGTTAGGGTTAGGGTTAGGGTTAGGGTTAGGGTTAGGGTTAGGGTTAGGGTTAGGGTTAGGGTTAGGGTTAGGGTTAGGGTTAGGGTTAGGGTTAGGGTTAGGGTTAGGGTTAGGGTTAGGGTTAGGGTTAGGGTTAGGGTTAGGGTTAGGGTTAGGGTTAGGGTTAGGGTTAGGGTTAGGGTTAGGGTTAGGGTTAGGGTTAGGGTTAGGGTTAGGGTTAGGGTTAGGGTTAGGGTTAGGGTTAGGGTTAGGGTTAGGGTTAGGGTTAGGGTTAGGGTTAGGGTTAGGGTTAGGGTTAGGGTTAGGGTTAGGGTTAGGGTTAGGGTTAGGGTTAGGGTTAGGGTTAGGGTTAGGGTTAGGGTTAGGGTTAGGGTTAGGGTTAGGGTTAGGGTTAGGGTTAGGGTTAGGGTTAGGGTTAGGGTTAGGGTTAGGGTTAGGGTTAGGGTTAGGGTTAGGGTTAGGGTTAGGGTTAGGGTTAGGGTTAGGGTTAGGGTTAGGGTTAGGGTTAGGGTTAGGGTTAGGGTTAGGGTTAGGGTTAGGGTTAGGGTTAGGGTTAGGGTTAGGGTTAGGGTTAGGGTTAGGGTTAGGGTTAGGGTTAGGGTTAGGGTTAGGGTTAGGGTTAGGGTTAGGGTTAGGGTTAGGGTTAGGGTTAGGGTTAGGGTTAGGGTTAGGGTTAGGGTTAGGGTTAGGGTTAGGGTTAGGGTTAGGGTTAGGGTTAGGGTTAGGGTTAGGGTTAGGGTTAGGGTTAGGGTTAGGGTTAGGGTTAGGGTTAGGGTTAGGGTTAGGGTTAGGGTTAGGGTTAGGGTTAGGGTTAGGGTTAGGGTTAGGGTTAGGGTTAGGGTTAGGGTTAGGGTTAGGGTTAGGGTTAGGGTTAGGGTTAGGGTTAGGGTTAGGGTTAGGGTTAGGGTTAGGGTTAGGGTTAGGGTTAGGGTTAGGGTTAGGGTTAGGGTTAGGGTTAGGGTTAGGGTTAGGGTTAGGGTTAGGGTTAGGGTTAGGGTTAGGGTTAGGGTTAGGGTTAGGGTTAGGGTTAGGGTTAGGGTTAGGGTTAGGGTTAGGGTTAGGGTTAGGGTTAGGGTTAGGGTTAGGGTTAGGGTTAGGGTTAGGGTTAGGGTTAGGGTTAGGGTTAGGGTTAGGGTTAGGGTTAGGGTTAGGGTTAGGGTTAGGGTTAGGGTTAGGGTTAGGGTTAGGGTTAGGGTTAGGGTTAGGGTTAGGGTTAGGGTTAGGGTTAGGGTTAGGGTTAGGGTTAGGGTTAGGGTTAGGGTTAGGGTTAGGGTTAGGGTTAGGGTTAGGGTTAGGGTTAGGGTTAGGGTTAGGGTTAGGGTTAGGGTTAGGGTTAGGGTTAGGGTTAGGGTTAGGGTTAGGGTTAGGGTTAGGGTTAGGGTTAGGGTTAGGGTTAGGGTTAGGGTTAGGGTTAGGGTTAGGGTTAGGGTTAGGGTTAGGGTTAGGGTTAGGGTTAGGGTTAGGGTTAGGGTTAGGGTTAGGGTTAGGGTTAGGGTTAGGGTTAGGGTTAGGGTTAGGGTTAGGGTTAGGGTTAGGGTTAGGGTTAGGGTTAGGGTTAGGGTTAGGGTTAGGGTTAGGGTTAGGGTTAGGGTTAGGGTTAGGGTTAGGGTTAGGGTTAGGGTTAGGGTTAGGGTTAGGGTTAGGGTTAGGGTTAGGGTTAGGGTTAGGGTTAGGGTTAGGGTTAGGGTTAGGGTTAGGGTTAGGGTTAGGGTTAGGGTTAGGGTTAGGGTTAGGGTTAGGGTTAGGGTTAGGGTTAGGGTTAGGGTTAGGGTTAGGGTTAGGGTTAGGGTTAGGGTTAGGGTTAGGGTTAGGGTTAGGGTTAGGGTTAGGGTTAGGGTTAGGGTTAGGGTTAGGGTTAGGGTTAGGGTTAGGGTTAGGGTTAGGGTTAGGGTTAGGGTTAGGGTTAGGGTTAGGGTTAGGGTTAGGGTTAGGGTTAGGGTTAGGGTTAGGGTTAGGGTTAGGGTTAGGGTTAGGGTTAGGGTTAGGGTTAGGGTTAGGGTTAGGGTTAGGGTTAGGGTTAGGGTTAGGGTTAGGGTTAGGGTTAGGGTTAGGGTTAGGGTTAGGGTTAGGGTTAGGGTTAGGGTTAGGGTTAGGGTTAGGGTTAGGGTTAGGGTTAGGGTTAGGGTTAGGGTTAGGGTTAGGGTTAGGGTTAGGGTTAGGGTTAGGGTTAGGGTTAGGGTTAGGGTTAGGGTTAGGGTTAGGGTTAGGGTTAGGGTTAGGGTTAGGGTTAGGGTTAGGGTTAGGGTTAGGGTTAGGGTTAGGGTTAGGGTTAGGGTTAGGGTTAGGGTTAGGGTTAGGGTTAGGGTTAGGGTTAGGGTTAGGGTTAGGGTTAGGGTTAGGGTTAGGGTTAGGGTTAGGGTTAGGGTTAGGGTTAGGGTTAGGGTTAGGGTTAGGGTTAGGGTTAGGGTTAGGGTTAGGGTTAGGGTTAGGGTTAGGGTTAGGGTTAGGGTTAGGGTTAGGGTTAGGGTTAGGGTTAGGGTTAGGGTTAGGGTTAGGGTTAGGGTTAGGGTTAGGGTTAGGGTTAGGGTAGGGTTAGGGTTAGGGTTAGGGTTAGGGTTAGGGTTAGGGTTAGGGTTAGGGTTAGGGTTAGGGTTAGGGTTAGGGTTAGGGTTAGGGTTAGGGTTAGGGTTAGGGTTAGGGTTAGGGTTAGGGTTAGGGTTAGGGTTAGGGTTAGGGTTAGGGTTAGGGTTAGGGTTAGGGTTAGGGTTAGGGTTAGGGGTTAGGGTTAGGGTTAGGGTTAGGGTTAGGGTTAGGGTTAGGGTTAGGGTTAGGGTTAGGGTGGTTAGGGTTAGGGTTAGGGTTAGGGTTAGGGTTAGGGTTAGGGTTAGGGTTAGGGTTAGGGTTAGGGTTAGGGTTAGGGTTAGGGTTAGGGTTAGGGTTAGGGTTAGGGTTAGGGTTAGGGTTAGGGTTAGGGTTAGGGTTAGGGTTAGGGTTAGGGTTAGGGTTAGGGTTAGGGTTAGGGTTAGGGTTAGGGTTAGGGTTAGGGTTAGGGTTAGGGTTAGGGTTAGGGTTAGGGTTAGGGTTAGGGTTAGGGTTAGGGTTAGGGTTAGGGTTAGGGTTAGGGTTAGGGTTAGGGTTAGGGTTAGGGTTAGGGTTAGGGTTAGGGTTAGGGTTAGGGTTAGGGTTAGGGTTAGGGTTAGGTTAGGGTTAGGGTTAGGGTTAGGGTTAGGGTTAGGGTTAGGGTTAGGGTTAGGTTAGGGTTAGGGTTAGGGTTAGGGTTAGGGTTAGGGTTAGGGTTAGGGTTAGGGTTAGGGTTAGGGTTAGGGTTAGGGTTAGGGTTAGGGTTAGGGTTAGGGTTAGGGTTAGGGTTAGGGTTAGGGTTAGGGTTAGGGTTAGGGTTAGGGTTAGGGTGGTAGGGTTAGGGTTAGGGTTAGGGTTAGGGTTAGGGTTAGGGTTA